>NC_140579.1:91968650-92037650 GCF_964204655.1 Triturus cristatus | reverse complement strand
TCAGGTGACATTCCTGAAGAGAAGTATTGCAGGCAGGTTGAGAAAGGCGCGACCTCATGAGGAGGCAAACAGTCGTCAGGAGCAACGAAGGCGCGGCCTCATGAGGAGACGAGCGCTCTTCAGTAGCAGCAAAGGCGCGGCCTCATGGGGGCAGGCGGTCTTCGTGGCATAGGCACGGCTTAAGGAGGGAGGAGAAGCAGCCTGTGTAAATACGTCAGGCGAGCCCCGCCGGGCGCGCAGCTCCACACCCCTCCGTCATCCGAGCAGCAAACACCGGGGAGACTTCGCCGTCACATCGCCGGAAGCACACCCAAGTCGTGCCCACCACTCTCCGGCTGTCGCAGGGCACAAGAAGAGGACTCCAAAGCAGACGTGAGGTAGGAATTTTTCTGTTAAGGGTCCATCCCGCGACGGAGCTCACTTGTCAGGCGGCCATCTTCCTGCGTGGCCAGACCACGCCCCCAGAGTCCTTTTTTTTTTTCTCTCAAAGAGTTGGACAAACGCAAAGCACATTATCCATTCCAAACATAGCATTTTACAGTTTAAGTTAGTAAAATCAATGCACTGCAGTCATCCCACCGCTACACTCTATTCAACTTCTACACAGACATTTGGGTCTGCTGTGGTTGTTGTTGACGTGTTTACCTTTAGGCTTTTCCGTTTTATGCCACTCCTGAAATATCCTCCTGACTTCATCATCATCTCTGATACTTTTACTGACTGACTGTGAAGATCAGCCTGCAGTATAAGTAACATTTTTATGACACAACCACCAGAGTAGAAATATAAATATTACTGACTTGAGTCATTCTTTATCGTGTACAGAAAGATAGATTACTACTAGTACACTTTGACATCACTTTGTGCACAACAAACAAACAACGCAAACACAAAGACCAATAGCTCAGAGTCAGGTGTCCAATGCATGCCATTAATTGTCATCATTCATTACCTGTTCCTTCTCATCTTAAGTTAACGGGCCATCTCTTTCGCCATCATCATGATGGACGGTGCTGTTGTGTCACAGTCATACGCATTGCGCAGATTGAGTGAGTCCCCTTCCTGTATTGAATTAAAACCAATGTATCACCAAGATGCAGGAGAAGTACAAATTTCTTATTTGCAAGAAGGGGAAAATTGAATTCACCTTGAGTTAAGTTTAGTGTGTTCTGTAAAGTTGATTAGTGGCAGTGCACAATTACATAAATTCATGCGCAACAAACACAACAAAATCTACATCATTCAGTCTGCGACTCTGCGGCCAATGCATGGCATCAATCATTACCTGTTCCTTCTCATCTTAAGTTAACGGGCCGTCTATTTCGCCATCATCATCATGGACTGTGCTGTTGTGTCACAGTCATACGCATTGCGCAGATTGAGTGAGTCCCCTTCCTGTATTGAATTAAAAGCAATGTATCACCAAGCTGCAGGAGAAGTACAAATTTCTTATTTGCAAGAAGGGGAAAATTAGTGTGTTCTGTAGGAAGTTGATTAGTGGCAGTGCACAATTACATAAATTCATGCACAACAAACACAACAAAATCTAAATCATTCAGTCTGCGACTCTGCGTCCAATGCATGGCATCAATCATTACCTGTTCCATCTTATTTTCAGTTAATGGCCAGTCTCTCTCGGCTCTGAAAGGAGGATAGCTATAGTAGTCATCTGATTCATGGTCCACTTGTTTTGGAAGGACGAGGAAAGTTTGAATTTGTTGTTACCATCATCCAATCATCATTCATGAGGGAAATGGAATTGAGAAGGAGATTCAGTATGATGGAGCGGAGGAGCTGGATTCGGAGGACTGTACTGTCAAATAGCAGACACCTGAAACTTGTATATTAAATTAGAAGAGTAGAAGACGGTGATAATGGATTTGTTGCGATTCACAAGTTTATAACCGGAACGACAGACACATAAACAAAGGGGGAAAAAAGGGAGGAAGACAGTAAGTGCGAGCCTAATTGTCAGGGAAGTATAGCTCGTCCTCAAACTCTGGGGGTTCTTCCAGTAGTAGGTAATCATCTGACACAATACTTCCGTCACCTGAGCCACTGTCCTCATCTTCTTCTGTTGATTCATGTATTGTGTAATTCGGTGGTATGAAGTGCTGATTCATTTTGATCATTGTGAACCTCTCCACGTTTTTTGGAGATAGACTGGTCCTTCTCAATGGTACAATGGAACCAGCAGCACTGAAAACACGTTCGGAAGAGACACTTGCGACAGGGCAAGCCAGATAGCTTATCGCCAGCCTGCTGAGCTGTGGCCATTCAGACCTTTTCCTATACCAATACTGCAATGGGTTTTGATCAACGTACACCTCTGTTGGGTCGTCCAGATAGGCCTGGACCATCCGCTCAATGTTCAGGGTTGCTGCTGGTAAGCTTTTGTGCTGTTTTTCTGTGCATCAGCACTGTGCTTACAAAGTCCCATCTTTACATACCAATCCTGTAATGATTGTACTCGGCCTAATGATCCAGTTATTCTTTCTGTCGTCGATAGTGATGGTGAGTGTTGTGATTGTGACTCTGAGCCAACCGCACTGCCCTCAGCCGACGAAGTTGCACTTGATTCTGCATGGCCTGCTTCAGTATCAATACTTGTTGTGGGTTGATGTTGCGGGCTTTTAATTAGCAGCCCTTCGTTTTCAAACTTAATGGCTGCTTCAGCTATACAACTTTTGTAGCGGGCAACATCATTGTCGGCAAAAGCAAGGAATGTCTTCACTAGTCCTAATTTTGCACGTGGATCCAGAATTGTGGCACAAATGTAATGTTCTTGTGACAAAATATTATTTTGTATCCTTACATTTTCAGTTAAGCGCCTGGATAAGCTCTCCACCAAGTCATGGGCTTGCCTTCTGTCCTCTACACCTTTGTATGATTCAGACACATTATTCAGCTCATGCTCTAGCATTTGCAACAATGGGATAGCTTGGCCCATTGTACAGCCCTCCTTGCTGACTTCACGTGTGAAGACCTCAAAAGGAGACAGCATCTCAGTCAGGCATTTAATTAGGGTCCATTGCTCCCTCTCAAGGGTCATGCCTTTAACACTAGCATCCCTGCTTCTGTACCAGACATATTTATGGAGTGACCTGTGCTGTTCATACAGACGATCAAGCATGTAATACGTTGAGTTCCAACGTGTTGCCACCTCCTGGATGAGTGCCTTGACTGGCATCCTAAATTCACGTTGGATGATCCTCAGCTGCTTCCGAGCTTTAAAAGAATGGCTGAAATGAGTGCATATTCTTCGGCAGATGGCCAGTAAATTGCTGACTATGGGTTCTTTTTTCAGAAAGTCTTGAACTATAATGTTTATGCAGTGTGCCAAACACGGAACCCTGAAATCGGAACCAAGTTCCATGGCCTTAAGTACATTACTGCCATTGTCTGTGGCAACAAAACCAATACCAAGCCCTCTGGGCCGCAGCCATTCCAAAACCTTGGTGCGAAACTCTTCTAAAATGTTTTCAGCCGTATGAGATTTCTCCATGGCGAACATGGCTACAGTTTCATGTTTCTGAGTACCTTCAAAAATCGCAGCTGTGTCAACAACACCTCGTGCAGATAGTTTATCTCTAACCCCCACAAAAGAGATCCAGTGTGCAGTGATGCACATGTAATCTGTGGCCTGGCAACTGCTCCACATGTCTGTTGTCAGGTGGATATTGTGCACAGCACTCTGCTGCAAACCTTGACCAACCAATTCCAGCACATCATGATGTAGTGCCGGAACAGTAATTCTTGCGAAATAGGACCGGCTGGGAACTTTCCATTTCGGGCAGATGGCAGACACAAATTCAAGGAAACCCACCCCTTCCACAAATGAAAAAGGAAGAAGGTACAGCGCTAACATTTTAGCCAGCTTCGCATTGTACAATCGTGCCGTTGGGTGGTTGCGTTGGAACTGCCCCTCCAACCTAAACATGCTCTCAATGGTAGGCTGGCTTACTTTCCTTAGTGGTGAGGTTTCATTAACCCACTAAGGCTCAACGACACAGATTGTCTCATTGAGGTACTCGCCGGTCGCCTTGGTGTCTCACCCAGACTCTGAGTATGGCTCTTACTGCGGTGCCACTCCGATGTTACTGAGGAGGATGTGGGCGTTACCACTGCACTACTGGGAACAGGGCTAGAAATGCCTCCCTCTTCTTCACCATCCACCGCAATAATATCGCTCCCTGATTCACCTTGACCAACTTCAATGGGTTGAGTTTTTCTACTTTCTTTTAACTTAAGTAGGTGAGCCTCCCACACGATATTGTGGTGTATTCTGAGATGACTTGCTTGTCCTCCGGTACCATAGTTTGTACCAAGCTTACCACGCCGAACACCTTGCCGACAAATTGAGCATATAGCAACGTTCTCCTCCTTGGCGCTAACAGAAAAGAAGTCCCAAACTGGGGAGGAGAACTTTCTGGCACTGCTGGATGTGCCACTTTCAACACCAGATGAACTTGAGGGGGTGCTTGAAAATATGTGACCCTTTCCACCTACACTGTGACTTTTACTACCACTACCTACTGAGATGGTTGAGCTGGATGTAGGTCCTTGCCGGGCCTTGGAAAATATGGCAGCTGGAGGTAGTGGTGGTGTAACCTGTGTTGGTGAGATCCGTGCTACATCCCGCTCAGTAGTAGCCTTTCTGGATAGGGTGAGAATGTCGGTCTCCAATCCCTTTGGGGCGGGAGTAATGTGCGTGATGACTGGCTCGTCTTCATCAACATCATCACCCCCTCTTCTACATCTACCTCCATAACTCTAAGTTTTTCTGGGACCTTCCTTTTCAGAAGCATTGCCTTGTGGCGTATATCACTCTCAGACCGAGCTGGTGGGACCCAAGTGTCATCACGATCATCAGAAGCGGGGCTTGAAGAAGAAGATGATTGACTAAGCCTCCTTTTCCTTGCTGGTGGTCTGGAAGACAATAGATCTTCTGAAACAGTGGTTTGACTTTGCTCCACTTTGTCTGCAGGAAGCTCGATTTCCTGAAATGCCCCTACGTCAGGAGCAACAACTACTATGGTGGGCTGTTGCGGCGGCTGCTGCTGTTCTTGTTGCGGCGGCTGCTGCTGTTCTTGTTGCGGCGGCTGCTGCTGTTCTTGTTGCGGCGGCTGTTGCTGTTCTTGTTGCGGCGGCTTGACACTGATCTGCTGAGTTTGCGCCTGCGTTGAACTTGATTGTGTACTACTTTGCGGTAATGACATTTCTTCAACATCGCTGCTCGTTAGTAGACTGGCTACCTCTGCGACACTAAAGCCCTTGGGCCTAGGTTGGTGGGGTTGGACCGCTGTGCTGCTCCCAGCTTGGTTCCCGGACAACGCTTTGGTGCCAAAAAATACATTGGCCGGCACACCACCAGTCGTGGTTAATGGCACTTCCTTTTTCTGTTCCTTCTTCTCACCGGCAACTTTCTTGGTACTGGACCTGGTACCTTTCTTTGGGGCCATCTTCTTCAGATGTCAGGCAGGATGCAGATGCACAACAAGTTCTGGTCACACGTGGACGTGATGCGCAGCAGGACTTCTGTCTGGCTGGCAGTACAACGGGTAGCCGGGTGATGCTGATGACACCTCCTACTCTGTCTTTTGTGCACCTAAAAGCAAATAAGACAGGAGAAGAACATCAGTGAAATGTTGCATTTGTTGTTGTGGTTCAGTTACTTAGTACTGTACTAGTGCAAACAAAAGATAGTCTAGACATTTACGACTTTTTTTTTAACTAGAGCTATGTTATACTACTAGTACTGTGTACAGCCACACACTACACTCTCAGGAAGGATAGGAAAGTTAATAATAAACAACAAAATAAAAATTTAACCCCTTCTGTGCCCCGCCCTTTCCACGCCCTGTGCCGGGCGTTTCATTAGTGGGTGGGGTTCATGACGATATAGTCTCGTCATGGGCACAGCGCAACCGCGCTCCATGACGAGACTATCTCGTCATGGGCACTGAAGGGGTTAATGGAAGTGGGGTGGACCATTGCATTATTTGAGCATCTCAGCATCAATGGAGCTGCTGCTGGCAAAGGGGGTGGATGGATGGAAGCAGTAAGCCAAAGAGCCAATAGGAAAACAATGCAGGCCTATGGCAAAAGCAGGACACTAATAACTCACAGTCCAAACACCAAAAAAGGCCACCACCCACATGGACACACACAAATCACAAACAAGCCGGGGGCCTGGGAAACACCAGGAGCTGACAAAAGGCCTATAAAAGCCAGGTAAAGGATGCCTGCTAAAGCACACTGCTCTGCATTTTTAATGCAACAAAATGTAAATACGAACATTCACAGGCTCCAAAAAGCTCTGCAGGGTGCATGCATTGCACACCAACACACCAGTAACCAGACACATAAAAAAGCATGTCTTTAAGACAACCAACATCAGAAAGGCCACCCCCAAAAAGCACACTTCCCCAACTCAATCCAATGCCATCCATGCCCTAAATGAAGTCTAAATTCAACAGACCACACAGAAAACAGTAGATTAATAAAGCTGTGGCTACCTGCTCTGGTCCTAGTGGATGAAAGAAGTCCTGTTGGCGGACGAGGCCAGGCAAGCTTGCAGGCCTGTGCTTCAAAATGGCCACCAGCCACATGGCCAGGCCCAACAACATCAGAAAGGCCACCCCCAAAAAGCACACTTCCCCAACTCAATCCAATACCATCCATGCCCTAAATGAAGTCTAAATTCAACAGACCACACAGAAAACAGTAGATTAATAAAGCTGTGGCTACCTGCTCTGGTCCTAGTGGATGAAAGCAGGCCTGTTGGCGGACAAGGCCAGGCAAGCTTGCAGGCCTAGGCTTCAAAATGGCCACCAGCCACATGGCCAGGCCCAACAACATCAGAAAGGCCACCCCCAAAAAGCACACTTCCCCAACTCAATCCAATGCCATCCATGCCCTAAATGAAGTCTAAATTCAACAGACCACACAGAAAACAGTAGATTAATAAAGCTGTGGCTACCTGCTCTGGTCCTAGTGGATGAAAGCAGGCCTGTTGGCGGACAAGACCAGGCAAGCTTTCAGGCCTATGCTTCAAAATGGCCACAAGCCACATGGCCAGGCCCAACAACATCAGAAAGGCCACCCCCAAAAAGAACACTTCCCCAACTCAATCCAATGCCATCCATGCCCTAAATGAAGTCTAAATTCAACAGACCACACAGAAAACAGTAGATTAATAAAGCTGTGGCTACCTGCTCTGGTCCTAGTGGATGAAAGCAGGCCTGTTGGCGGACAAGGCCAGGCAAGCTTGCAGGCCTAGGCTTCAAAAGGGCCACCAGCCACATGGCCAGGCCCAACAACATCAGAAAGGCCACCCCCAAAAAGCACACTTCCCCAACTCGATCCAATGCCATCCATGCCCTAAATGAAGTCTAAATTCAACAGACCACACAGAAAACAGTAGATGAATAAAGCTGTGGCTACCTGCTCTGGTCCTAGTGGATGAAAGCAGGCCTGTTGGCGGCCAAGGTCAGGCAAGCTTGCAGGCCTAGGCTTCAAAATGGCCACCAGCCACATGGCCATGCCCAACAACATCAGAAAGGCCACCCCCAAAAAGCACACTTCCCCAACTCAATCCAATGCCATCCATGCCCTAAATGAAGTCTAAATTCAACAGACCACACAGAAAACAGTAGATTAATAAATCTGTGTCTACCTGCTCTGGTCCTAGTGGATGAAAGCAGGCCTGTTGGCGGACAAGGCCAGGCAAGCTTGCAGGCCTAGGCTTCAAAATGGCCACCAGCCACATGGCCAGGCCCAACAACATCAGAAAGGCTACCCCCAAAAAGCACACTTCCCCAACTCAATCCAATGCCATCCATGCCCTAAATGAAGTCTAAATTCAACAGACCACACAGAAAACAGTAGATTAATAAAGCTATGGCTACCTGCTCTGGTCCTAGTGGATGAAAGCAGGCCTGTTGGCGGACAAGGCCAGGCAAGCTTGCAGGCCTAGGCTTCAAAATGGCCACCAGCCACATGGCAGGCCCAACAACATCAGAAAGGCCACCCCCAAAAAGCACACTTCCCCAACTCAATCCAATGCCATCCATGCCCTAAATGAAGTCTAAATTCAACAGACCACACAGAAAACAGTAGAATAATAAAGCTGTGGCTACCTGCTCTGGTCCTAGTGGATGAAAGCAGGCCTGTTGGCGGACAAGGCCAGGCAAGCTTGCAGGCCTAGGCTTCAAAATGGCCACCAGCCACATGGCCAGGCCCAACAACATCAGAAAGGCCACCCCCAAAAAGCACAATTCAGCAACTCAATCCAATGCCATCCATGCCCTAAATGAAGTCTAAATTCAACAGACCACACAGAAAACAGTAGATTAATAAAGCTGTGGCTACCTGCTCTGGTCCTAGTGGATGAAAGCAGGCCTGTTGGCGGACAAGGCCAGGCAAGCTTGCAGGCCTAGGCTTCAAAATGGCCACCAGCCACATGGCCAGGCCCAACAACATCAGAAAGGCCACCCCCAAAAAGCACACTTCCCCAACTCAATCCATTGCCATCCATGCCCTAAATGAAGTCTAAATTCAACAGACCACACAGAAAACAGTAGATTAATAAAGCTGTGGCTATCTGCTCTGGTCCTAGTGGATGAAAGCAGGCCTGTTGGCGGACAAGGCCAGGCAAGCTTGCAGGCCTAGGCTTCAAAATGGCCACCAGCCACATGGCCAGGCCCAACAAGATCAGAAAGGCCACCCCCAAAAATCACACTTCCCCAACTCAATCCAATGCCATCCATGCCCTAAATGACATAATGAAGGTTTGAAGTGTAACAAATTTAAGAAGGGAGAATGGGTCAGGCTGAGTGTTGGAGCAGGAGTCAAGAAAGGGTGATTCAAAGGGAATATGTTGGATGCACAAGGCAACGTGGTTTGCGTGGATTAGGGAAAATGGTGGAACACTTGGAAAGTCACCAAGAGTCATGAAGTTGAAAGTGAATTGTGGCATAAGAGAGAAAATATATAACGCAGTGAAAAAGCAAACATTGAGAACGAAAGTGATGATAGTCCCAAACATAGAAGTATCCATTCTAAGCGGGCACCAAGGATATGATGATTATTTATGTGAATGACTCCAAAGTGATGGTTTTAATTTGCATGTACATGCCTTATGCTGATGCATTCAATGTTCATGTTATTTTTTATTATTTTAAGAAATTATTTTAGTTTAGTGAATTACTGTGATACATCCTGTGGGGTTCTGCAATTCCTTTTATTGCAAATTTAGAAATCATTTTCATTTTCCATTTTTGTTTTTCAGAAGGGAAATGTTGTGTTCCATGTTACTATGGACCAGGTTTGTTTAATGTTCCAAACTGTGTAGTAGCATTCTATTTGTTACTGTGGAAATATGGAATTCCAAGACTGGTCAGTTTGTTCCAGCCTGCCTGCTTGCGTGACTTTGTCTCTTCAATAAATACTTTAACTACCTGCTTGTGTGATTTTAGAACATACCTGTCGGAAAGTAGATTATTGGTAGGGGTATGTATGCACCTACTACTAGTAAAGGCCTCCAATACGGTACACGGTCCAGTAAAGGTGGCATTAAATTAGTCCCTTGCTCAACCCTTGGTACCTGACAACGAGCAGTCAGGCCTAACTTAGGAGACAGGTGTGTAAAGCATTGAGGAACACCAATACATTAAATAAGTAAGACCCAAAACACAATAAAAATCCCAAGCCAATTTATGAAAATACATGATATTTTTTATGGAAAATGGACACCAAAATGACAAAAAATCCAATGTAAGGAACCAGAGATATGAATTTTCAAATACTAACAACTTTAAATTGCATAAAAACATATAACGCCACTCTGGGACATCTGGTCAACTTGACGGGGATAAAGTCAAGGTTTAAGGCCGACTGCGATGGAGCCAAAACGTTACATTTGCACTTAGAAACTTTTGTTGCGGATTTTCTTCCGACGTTGATCCACAGCAGGCTGGATTCTGAGAGGGTTCGCGGATTGACTTTCTGTAAGGCACCGGTCAAATATTCGTTTCGTTTCGTTAAACTTTATTTCGACAAATATAGCCATAAAAGTCAAGACAAGAGATAAATTCAACATACAAATACACAATTCACAATCAAGAAATAAGATACAATACATACAGTTGGCAAGAGTTATATGGTTATCTCCATGATTAAGCAATACCGCATATAAAAATATAAATAGCAATTTTTAAATTAGTTAAAAGCCAGAGCTTAAAAAATTTATTAATTTGGATCGAAGAAAACAGTGCATCTTATACCTATAGAAGGAAGGGGAATAGGCGGGCCTCCTAACAGAATATTACAATTTGTAACCAAGTCGTTTTCTGATAAGGTACACATTGAATAAAAATCTGCTCGTGCCAAACACCACTAATTGTGAAGTATTAGACTTGAATATGCGTTCTGCTTCTTTGTAGGATCTAACCCCCACATATTTACAAACGGGTTTGATCCAGCAATCCCTTGATTTCTTATATGCTGGGCAAAAGAAGAGTAAATGAGCAGCATCTTCTTTAGCCCCTAAAGTGCAGAGAGTGCACAATTCAGAGCTTTTTACCCCTCCCCAATTACATGTGTATGCATTAACCGGTAAGACCCCGTACCTAAACTGCAAATATAATGTTTTTGCCAGTGGAGGACCGATCTCATCCATGAATTGTTCGAAATTAGGTGTATTTTTTATATTCAAAAAATTCAAAGTCAATATGCCAGTCGATGAACTATGCAATAGCTCTCCGTTGACGTAAGACCAGAAGGTGTCCTTTACAAATTTCCTGGTAAATGTTGTCATATTCTGTGGAACTTCCCATAGATGTGATAAACCTAATCTCTCATACCACTTAAATACATATTTTAACCATGGGATATTCATGTGGCCATCTATCTGAGTTAATTCAATCAATCCACTCTTGTAATCACTCAACTCCGGGGTTACCCATAACCTAACCCAGTACAGCAATGGTCTTAGTATTGCTTGATAATCTGCTCTTCTAAGGTTAATGTCGAGGAATACCGGGACTAGGGGAGTTCTAGTCGGTATTTTAAGAAACCTTCGCACATAGTGGTTTTCCGTTTTTCCAAAAGTGTTATTACAGTAATAGCCCCAGAGCTCAGCACCATAAAGGGCGGCCGCTTGGGCCTTCGCTTTATATACTTCAAGTGCCGGTGAAATTGCTTTAGAATAACTAGCTCCGTGTACTTTTAAAATAGGCATTGAGTTTTGTTTAAGGGATAAGATGCTTTTATCCATCTGTCCTTTCCAGGACAAGTTACTATCCAACATTAGCCCCAAATAATTGAAACTCCCTACCTGTTCCAATTTTTGATTCTCCAGGAACAAATTATTCCTAAGAGATTTCTTGGAATTTATGGACATATACTTAGTTTTGGTAGGGTTTATTTCTAACACAATACTTCTGGAAAGAGTCCACCAAATTTTGCAAACCTCTCGGAGTTTGAGAAATAAGGATGGTATCATCGGCAAATAGTAATGCCGTAACCGGCTCACCACCTAGCTTCGGGGAATCATGCACACAATTCCTTAAGTAACTCGGAATGTCATTGACATATAGTGAGAAGAGTGTAGGTCAGGGGTACTCATAGTACGGCCCGCGGGCCGCCACCGGCCCGGCAAGCCTTCCCTGGCGGCCCGCGGAGGACCTTGCAGACATCGTACCTGTGCATACCTGTGCACCGCCGGTTGCAGCAGCGCGGAGCTATGGGGGCCGGGCGATTCTTTTAAAAGCCAAGTCACTTGTTAATGAGGCTTTTTTGTATTTCACCTCTTCTTAGCGCCCCTGCATCTCCCCTCTGAATGAGAGGAGATGCAGGGGCGCTAAGAAGAGATGAAATACAACAAAGCCTCATTAACAAGTGACTTGGCCTTTAAAAGAGCTGTGAAGTACTTGGGTGCGGCGGCTGTTTGTGTTCCAGGGAAGCGCCGGGTGAGGTGACGGGCGGGGGGGGGGGTGGGGGGGCAGCAGCTAGTGAGAGCGGCAGATGAGTTTAAAGCGGGAGGGAGAGAGGGAAGACAGAGCAGGAGACAGGGAGGGAGAGACAGCGTGAGAGAGACAGACAAGTTGGGAGAGGGAGGGAGACAGAGGGAGGGAGGGGGAATGAGGGAGAACAGATGGAGAGGGAGGGAGACAGAGAGGGACGGAGACAGAGAGAAAGGGAGACAAACTGATTGAGAGAGAGGGAGAGAGATAGAGAGAGGGAGGGAGACAGGGAGAGAGAGAGAGGGAAGGAGAGGGAGGGAGACAGAGAGGGAGGGAGACAGAGAGGGAGGGAGATTGAGAGGGAGGGAGACTGAGAGGGAGGGAGACTGAGAGGGAGGGAGACTGAGAGGGAGGGAGACGGGGAGAGGGAGGGAGAGAGGGGAAGAGGGGTAGAGGGGGAGGAAGGGAGGGAGACGGAGAGGAAGGGAGACGGAGAGGGAGAGAGAGAGAGGGGAGAGAGGGAGAGAGGGAGGGAGACAGGGAGGGAGGGAGACAGAGAGGGGGGAGACAGAGAGGGGGGAGACAGAGAGCGGGGAGACAGAGAGGGGGGAGACAGAGGGAGACAGAGGGAGAGGGAGGGAGATGGAGGAAGGAAGGAGACGGAGGAGGGAGGGAGACGGAGGAGGGAGGGAGACGGAAGAGGGAGGGAGACGGAAGAGGGAGGGAGACGGAGGAGGGAGGGAGACGGAGGAGGGAGGGAGACGGAAGAGGGAGGGAGACGGAGGAGGGAGGGAGGGAGATGGAGAGATATGTGTATGCCGGGTCCGGTGGCTCAGTGGACGAAGGCGTCCGCTGCAGGGACCTATGTTCCACCTCATGGTCGCAGTTTTTTTTTGTTGCTCTAGCCCCGCCCCCTCCCCCAATGACCCCGCCCCCAAGGTGCGGCCCTCGGCCACAAATCGCACTGTAAATTTGGCCCCCAAGAGAAAGTTTGTGAGTACCCCTGGTGTAGGTGCTAACACGCAAACTTGGCGCACACCACGGTCTACGGGTATGGCCCTTGAAATTTCACCTTCTTTTCCCCATCTAATTTTTGCATAGTTCCCTGTGTGGAGCTTGATAAGTTCTTTAAGTAGTTCCCCAGGGACCACTATGTTCCTTAATGTAATCCACAGCAAATTCCGTGGAACCAGATCAAAGGCGGCCCTTAGATCCACAAATGCCACATAAAGACTACTCTTCCTTAAATTGATATACTTCCAACAGATGCACATAAACCTGAACACCTGGTCAACTGTACTAATTTTTATTCTAAAGCCAGCCTGATATTTGGTTAATATTTTAGTCTCTTCAATCCACTCTAAAAGCCTATTTAAAATATGTCTGGCAAATATCTTTTGTAAAATATCTATTAAACTTATTGGGCGGTAGTTGCTTGGATCATAGCGGTCGCCTTTTTTAAAAATAGTTGTGATTTCTGCCCCTTTCCATGATTCGGGGATCGGTGTGCCTGCCGCAATGGAATTACTCAAGTAGTTTATGTAAGGCCCCCACACGTCTGCGTCATGTTTTAGTAGGTCGTCGGGAATTTTATCAGGGCCTGGGGCTTTGCCCATTTTCACGGCTTGTAGAGCCTTATTGGTTTCTTCTAAACTGAAATGTAATGGAGCAGTGCTCATTTCTAAATTTATCTCATAGTTCCCGAGGGGCAAACTCTCCTTTTTGTTAGCATAGAGCTTAGTAAAATGGTCACACCAAGTATTTTCATCTAGGAAAATATCCTTTGTTGATCTACCCTGCTTATTTCCCTTGGCGATTAAATTCCAGAACATGCTCTGATCCCGTAACTTAGCTGCATTCAAGAGATCCTCCCAAAAACTTTCATCCCATACTTTTTTAGCTTGTGCCATAGTGTTTTTGTAGGCTAGTCTACCGCTTTTTATATCCGAACAGTTCCCGGATTTTACTGCCTGGATCAACCTTGATTTTGCTATTCGACAGTCTTTATTATACCATGGGTTCGCTGACTCAAGATGATTCCCTATCCTATTACCATCTTTTTTATAAACTTTACTCAATAGTGGAGTTAGTGCATCCACCAACTTAAGGTGTAAATCAAGAACACCTTGTGTTCCTACTAATGGTAACTGTGATTCTCCTACCGTTTCAGTGAATGCAATATAGATATTTATCAGCGTCTTTTCTGTTCCCAGGATTTATGGCCATCTTAGAGCACGCCTGTTATTGGTTATCTCTAACTCCGTGACCGGGGTATTTAATATAGTCTCTCCTTTGGATCTAATAATAAATGATTTAAAATCTAGCCATAGTTGGAGAGGAAAGTGATCACTCTCCGTCCTATGGTCTATCTTAAAATCGATTACTTGGTCCCATATATTCCGGGTAGCCATTACAAAATCTATGTGTGACCTACAGTTTCCCTTAAAATAAGTTGGAGCTGCTGGCCTGTCTGATCGGAAGCGATCGTTACAAGCCCTTAGGTCATGCACCACAGTCAGCTGCAAAATCTGTAAGGCGGCTTTTGTGCTTTTAACTGAGCTTACAGAATCTAAGGGCAAGATATCGTTAGCAGCATCTTGTTCATCAAGTAGTTTTTCCAAACCCAAGACAGGCTCATATTTACAGTTAAAATCCCCGCCAACTAACACCTTTGCATTATCTCCTAATGAATCTAAAAAGGAATCCAAGAGTTCTACCACCTTTGATTCCTTGTTAGAAGGGGACGGTCTATTGTATATATTTATTAAGTATATAGTTTCTTTCCCTCTTGTATCAATTTTAAGGGCTAGTAGGTCCGGAGAGGGGATGGATAACTGGGTGACATATATTTCTAGAGTCACTTTGACCCAGATAACCAGCCCCCCTGAGGCTCTACCTCTAGTTGATGGAATAGCATTAGAACAGTATGTTTTGTACCCCAACCTATGGGGGGTTTCTACCATCCAAGTTTCCTGTAGGAATATGATATCGTAATTCTCAATATGGGAACACCATACCACATCCCCAAGGTTCCTGGATAAGCCAGCTATATTCCAAGATATCAATCTAATATTTGTTTTCCCTTTTACAAAAGGTGGATCTAATACTATTGGTAAGTTGTCTTCTTCTGTAGCATCCTCAAGTACAACTAAAGGATTTAACTCTTTGTCTTGGTTATCATCTTTACTATCATCATTAGCCTCCATAGTCACTGTTTGGCACTTGTCAGGTACGCCCAGACTGGCTACCTCACTCAATGTAGGATAGGAGGATTTAACGCTATTTGCCAATTTATCTGTCGGTGTATTTCTAGGGCTCAAAGGTACTATAAATTTCGGTTCTAAGTATTCTATATTCTGTTTTGGTCCCCGCATCTGGATGTCTACTAATGTTTCTGTGGTAGGCTCCCCTACTTGTGGGAGTCAGTCGTTTTCATCCAATAAGCTCAGTACCGAAAATCTATTTTCAATTGGGATAGAAAAATGTATATTTCTTCTGTTAGTCAAGGGTTTGTGTTTATTAGAAAATTCTGATGCCCTGTCTAAATGTCTATAAAAATAACCCAGGGGGTGCACGCCCACATCCATCTCCTCTATATCCAAGGAAGCTGCTCTAAGAAGAACAGTCGCGACATGTTGGGGTACCTAACATTAACAATTACACAATCCCCCTTACATTTTTTCCTTGCGTTACCGATCCATGGTACCCGTCTAGTAGATAGTATATGATCGGATAAATGTGGGGGGAAACCACAATTTTTATTTAGCCAAGCAACTGATTTCCGTTTGAGAGAATCATGGGATTCCTCACGGAAATTCATTGCTGTTGGGTCTAGGGGTGGAACATTTGAAAGGACTATGACATATGGTTCACAATCAGGTGGGAGATTGATATGGTTTGGTCTATTCACGGGAGCAGTGTACCTCACAGTATTAGATGAAACTACTTTCGTGTGAGAGGTACTATCTACTATACGTAGTGACTCCCTAGATTCCGGTAGACATAACCTCTCTACTACAGCCGGTTGTGCAGAGTTGCCGGATTGAGCAGGTAGCTCAGATTGTATCATAGTCTGTGCCTTACTCATTTTATCTAAAAGGCCACCCAACATGGATACCTCCATGGATAACAATTCAATCTTTTCCACAAGAGGTTTAGTCATAAGGTCTAATTTTTCCTCGAATAGCTTAGTAATGTGGCCCAAGAGATCACAATTCACATCACCCTTATTAATTATAGTCTCGGTATTGGCCACATTGCTACTATGACCTTGTTCTATCGTTGGTTTAAGGTGTGCGTTCCCCCGCTTGATTTGTGTTGTCCTGCATTTTCTAACAGCTCTCTTAGGAGGAGAGTGAGATAATGCAGACCCACAAGGGGGCTCCAGTGGGACTTGATTTGATAGCTCGATATCTAAGGGTAAGGTAGCAGAGTTTTCCAAAGGGAGAGCTTCAATACTAAGAGAATTCATCAAAATAGAACTACTACCAACGTCTACAGGTGAAAATATTTCTGAGATGGACTCCTTCCCTAAGGATTTCCTTCTATCAGTATTTATCTTGCTCACCATTTTAACCAAGTAGTTATCCATAGTGGAGATATTTTTAGCCATTCTGCACCACAATCACGTATATATCAACCGCTACTAAAATTGATAAAGTAACTCAATGGACTATCTAGTATTAATGGCCCTGCCCTACGCAGAGCTTTTGTATCGTAACAAAGTATTGAGCACCTACATATATCAACAGTATTACAGTACACCAAATGTATATGACCCAGAAAGCACAATGACTCAATACAATAGAACCCTAGTATACAACTTTCTACAACATTATCAAACTAAGTAAAAACAGTTAGCAAACCTCACAGCTTAGAGAATTGGCCCAACCCGACCCCTTCCGGCCCCCTAACGGCCGCACAACGGCCCGCCCTTTGCCCGGGCTTAGCCCGGCGCCGCCCGCGCGCGATCCCGCGACTCGGGGGGCGGGATCAGTTAAGTAGCGCCTTCGGGCGCGCAAAATGCGTTGGTTCCGCTTCCGGGGTGCAAGGGGACCTGGGTAATGTAGTCCCGTCCTGTCTCGTCAAGCGCTCCCCCCACACAGCGGTCGCGATGTCAGGCGACGGCGGGAGGGAGACGCGAAGGCCAGCAGAGGAAACAGCAGCCCCGAGGACCACAGGGGCACACAGGTATGTAGCAGGATGCGGGCGTAATCAATTTCTGCAAGCAGCCCCCACTCTGCCGGGGGCGGGATCAGTTAAGTAGCGCCTTCGGGCGCGCAACATGTGTTGGTTCCGCTTCCGGGGTGCAAGGGGACCTGGGTAATGTAGTCCCGTCCTGTCCCGTCAAGCGCTCCCCCCCACACAGCGGTCGCGATGTCAGGCGACGGCGGGAGGGAGACGCGAAGGCCAGCAGAGGAAACAGCAGCCCCGAGGACCACAGGGGCACACAGGTATGTAGCAGGATGCGGGCGTAAGCAATTTCTGCAAGCAGCCCCCACTCTGCCTGGGGCGGGATCAGTTAAGTAGCGCCTTTGGGCGCGCAAAATGCGTTGGTTCCGCTTCCGGGGTGCAAGGGGACCTGGGTAATGTAGTCCCGTCCTGTCCTGTCAAGCGCTCCCCCCACACAGCGGTCGCGATGTCAGGCGACGGCGGGAGGGAGACGCGAAGGCCAGCAGAGGAAACAGCAGCCCCGAGGACCACAGGGGCACACAGGTATGTAGCAGGATGCGGGCGTAAGCAATTTCTGCAAGCAGCCCCCACTCTGCCGGGGGCGGGATCAGTTAAGTAGCGCCTTCGGGCGCGCAAAATGCGTTGGTTCCGCTTCCGGGGTGCAAGGGGACCTGGGTAATGTAGTCCCGTCCTGTCCTGTCAAGCGCTCCCCCCACACAGCGGTCGCGATGTCAGGCGACGGCGGGAGGGAGACGCGAAGGCCAGCAGAGGAAACAGCAGCCCCGAGGACCACAGGGGCACACAGTTATGTAGCAGGATGCGGGCGTAATCAATTTCTGCAAGCAGCCCCCACTCTGCCGGGGGCGGGATCAGTTAAGTAGCGCCTTCGGGCGCGCAAAATGCGTTGGTTCTGCTTCCGGGGTGCAAGGGGACCTGGGTAATGTAGTCCCGTCCTGTCCCGTCAAGCGCTCCCCCCACACAGCGGTCGCGATGTCAGGCGACGGCGGGAGGGAGACGCGAAGGCCAGCAGAGGAAACAGCAGCCCCGAGGACCACAGGGGCACACAGGTATGTAGCAGGATGCGGGCGTAAGCAATTTCTGCAAGCAGCCCCCACTCTGCCGGGGGCGGGATCAGTTAAGTAGCGCCTTCGGGCGCGCAAAATGCGTTGGTTCCGCTTCCGGGGTGCAAGGGGACCTGGGTAATGTAGTCCCATCCTGTCCTGTCAAGCGCTCCCCCCACACAGCGGTCGCGATGTCAGGCGACGGCGGGAGGGAGACGCGAAGGCCAGCAGAGGAAACAGCAGCCCCGAGGACCACAGGGGCACACAGTTATGTAGCAGGATGCGGGCGTAATCAATTTCTGCAAGCAGCCCCCACTCTGCCGGGGGCGGGATCAGTTAAGTAGCGCCTTCGGGCGCGCAAAATGCGTTGGTTCTGCTTCCGGGGTGCAAGGGGACCTGGGTAATGTAGTCCCGTCCTGTCCCGTCAAGCGCTCCCCCCACACAGCGGTCGCGATGTCAGGCGACGGCGGGAGGGAGACGCGAAGGCCAGCAGAGGAAACAGCAGCCCCGAGGACCACAGGGGCACACAGGTATGTAGCAGGATGCGGGCGTAAGCAATTTCTGCAAGCAGCCCCCCTGGAAGTCTGAAGCTTTCAGAGGGATGAACCTAAAATCCAGGCCAGGTCGAGGTTGAAGATAGTCGGCTTGACTTTCGACATCAGTTGGGTCACCTCATGAGCTTTTTCACAAAAGTTCTCTAAATTTCTCCAAACTTCAGGAGATGCTTCCTGAAGGTATCCTTGTAGGTTCCAAGTGTACAAAACACCAATCCAGAGGTTTGGAATCTCCTCGATGGTCTTTGGGATGTCAGGACTACAATTCCCAGAATGCATCTGGCCAAATTCTTAAACGTTTACTGGACGCACTCCAGGATGGGGACAATTGGTGGAGATGATGCAGAGTTTTATATAGTGCAAAATAGACCCGAAGATATCAGGTATCAGAGCACTTTACATGAGCAACAGTGTCATTACAGATGGACACATTCCTTTTTTTTAGGCATGGGGAGATTACGGGATTTGCCCAGAATCACAGGATGTTGAGCGTCGTTGCCGAGACTCGAACCCAGTTCCCCAGCTTTGAGGTCGACTGCTCTAGCCGTTAGGCAGGGAGCCCACTGCTTAACCCTTCTTGAAGCCAGGCACAGATGGCACGGCTGTAGTACCAGATTGTGCAGCAGGTTATGTCTTTCAGATTGCAGGCCTAAGGGTGCAGATGCAGATTCCCACAGGGCAGTCATTCTTCTCCTTGTAATTTCAGGCAGAAGATCTAAGAAAATATGCAGCTCTCAAATATTTATTCACCCCACCTCTGTCCAATGAGATGTTGGATGCCACCCAAAAGCAGGACAACTTCCTCCTAAGTTTGGCATCTTCTTGTCCTACTAAGCACTGCACTTCCAAAATCCAACATGGACAATTTCTCTCCAGCTAAGCCAACCCACAGGGTGGCTAATTCCCATTAGCTCTCCTCCTCCGGATCTCTGCAAATTCTTGTCCTAAACCTGCCAATTGACTGGGGGTTACAGGATGTGTAGGTTGGTAGGCCTGGCATTCCTTACTGATCTGCTCTCTCTTCGAGCTCCCTTTGATTTACCCCTCCCCCTGCCTGGCCTATTGGTTTTTGCAGCTGCAGATCTCCCACCATCATTAACCTCTGCTCTTGCCAGACCATTTATCACCTCATCGAAGCAGCTTGTTAAGGCCGACCAATCAGCAGAGACCACTAGAAGGCTGGATTTTAGCTTACAGAAGAGAAAGTTCTACAACTTCTTTTCTGTACTAGATATGATAAATGCAACAGTGGCAAGTTGTTGAATTTATCAATACCAATCTTTAAGTCTTTGAATGATACTTACTCCTTTCCTAGCAATAGTTATATCTAAATAAAAATATTGCAATGTTAATCTATGGAACTATGGGGTATATATATCAAAATCTCCATTTGCGAATCTCAAATAGCAATTTTTTGAGAATCGCTATTTGAGAATTGCAAAACGGGATGTATTTAAAAATTCGCACATATTTTGCGAATTCTTAATATTCCTTAATTGCGATTAGCAAATTGCGAAATCGCAATTAAGGAATATCTTCCCATTCATTCCTATGGGCCAGGAGGCCCATAGCAATGAATGGGAAGTCATTCTCAAATTGCGAATCGCAATTTGCTAATCGCAAAGTGAGAATAATTTCAAAGGTGCAAGGGTGTCATGATGACACCCTGATGCACCCCTGAAATTAGCATGTGTGCGCATGTATGTGCGCCACATGGCACTTTGAAAAATGCCAAAAAGTGCATCTTTCAAAGAATTCGCAAATTACCACCAACTTAAGGAGAAATCGCACAACTTGGGTGCGTGTTACATAGCATTTAAGGAATTGCAATTTGCGATTCCTTAAATGCTTACGCAAAATTAAGAAATCGCAAAATTAGCGATTCCTTAATAATGCGATGCTAAAATGGCTCATACATCTCATTTTGCGATTTTGTATTCGCAAACGCTGTTTTTTTGCGAATCGCAGCGTTTGCGAATACAAAATCGTTTGATACATATTCCCCTAAGTAGCTACAATAGGAAAAAATTTGAATGGCCAGTTTTTCCCTCATCAGGTCATATAAAACACTTTTTAAAGGTCCCTGCTTATAGTTACATGGCCTTCCACCCCTGGGACTCCTAGGGGACACCTTGGGGGTGCCTAAAATGTAAACATAAGGTAGATTATCACTTTTAATGTGCCCATTCCACCAAAGTCAAATTTGTATATATTTACTTTTAAAGACAGTCTGCAAAGCAAAACTGCCTTTAAAACGACAGCAGGCACTCAGCAGTGCAAACTTGCAAGCGCAGGACATCTGATGGGCTTCTACACATCCATGCCCTATTATACACTAGGGACTTATAGGTAGTTTGAACCCTCTCGCCCAATTACATACTAGGGACCTATAGGGTCTGTCAATACCAATACCAATTGTGAGAATTTACTTTTAAAGACAGACTGGAGGGCAGGACTGCCTTTAAAAAGACAGCAGGCACACAAAAGTGCACACATGCACGTGCTGGAAATCGGCTACGCCTCTAAACCTCCATGCCAATTGTAAGTGTACCCAATTACATGCACCTTTTTAGGTCTCACCTGACCCAGTGTGCATGCACTGCTCTGCAAGACTTTTTGTACGGGGGCTTCAAAATCTGACCACACGCTCGTGCATGTGGTTTGTTTTTGGTCAGAGGCTATTGGCCTTTGTGTGTGTCTTTCTAAGAAAGACAGCACGCAATTGGGCAAAGGCGGGTGCATGTCCCACCTTTGCTCCGCCCCTGGCCTATTGCTTGCGGTTACCCGCACAGGCACCATCTGTTTTGAATTATCGTGCCCTGACACGTGCGCGATAATGCAAAACACATGGCTCGCTGTGGCGCGCGCACGCACACCACTCGCGTGCTTGTTCCTCTAAGGGGATTGTATTTGTTTATTTGTTTTTCAGGAGCGAGCAGCAGTCGGCACGCTGCTTGTGTGCCTTTATCTTTGTTTTAATGGTTACTCCTCGCTGCTTGTTTGTTTCCCCCCTCCCACCTCGTATTCGGAGCCCTCCGCCACCTTCCAAGCCCAAATGAAGCTGCCGGTTTTTCATGCTGGAGAGATGATGCCGAGACCTCGCACTGCGGACCCCCCTCACCAACAGCACCCACCTGTTGCCGGCCTCAGTTTACTTTGATGGCATGTGCAGGTCATTAACCCTTTCCCCCTCTGCCGAATCTTTCAACCAGGTGCAGTTATAGGCATACTGGCGGTTTAAATTTGCCCTGCACCAAGCTAGCTGACTCGCTGCGGTTTACAGACTCGGGACCTTCGATAGGTAAGATTACCTCAATTGAGTTTCAGTTTTGTGTAGGGGTAGACAAGTGATTTCAGAGTCTGCGCAATACTTTTTACTTGCAGGTATGTGCACCTGGCGCCAAAACTTCAAACTTGCTCTGCTGTGGCCCCTGTGCGGCAAAGCTTGGTCTGCAGCACATGGCCTTTGTGTGGCAGGCTGAGCTCTACATTACCTTGCCCTTTCGTAACATAGCTTTCTCGTTGGCACTCTGCAACAGTATGGAGAGGCTCACTTTATGGCACACTGCCGTGGCAGGTCTCACGCTCCGGTGCATATGTCGCAGGATGGCTCTGTGGTGCAAGGGCCTTGTGTAGCAGCGCATGTTCTGCTTCACTCCGCCCTTGTATGGGTCTGTCTCTTTTATGCAGCCTGGTGTGGCAGGCCTCGAGCTGACCTCAGGTCGAGAGATGTAAAATTTCTGGAGCACAGCAATGTCGAAGTACGTTTAGAGGTAGGTGTCTCCAGGCGTTATAATGCTTACTTTGGAGTCAACGCGCAATCAATGTTAAACAAGCATTGGCATAGCCAATAGGTCGCGACTTTGGGACCTGCTGCATAACTAAATAATTATAAGGTCCCAAAGGCGAGACCTATTGGCTATGCCAATGCTTGTTAATCAGAGCACTGGCCCTGGGCATGGTTAGCAGAGCCCAGGGCACAGCCAGCGTCAGTTACCAGCAGTATCAGTTGGCAAAAAATGAGGGTGAACAGGGCAAAAGAATGACTTTCTAGCAATACCATAGTCAAATAACTCTGTAGGCAACATGGTAGGAGGAGGGGGGCGTGCCCCTGTATTCACAAACTGTATTGGAGGGTTTAAAGATCACAACAAGCCGGTCATAATTTGCCGAAATAATGCGCTCAATGAAAAGGCAATAGTTGTTTGTATAAGCACTTACTTATTCAAGGGAATCACGCTGCCCGATTACCTGCTTTGGCCTCACTCCTGCTGACTCTGTCCTAACGCTGTCTTGGATGGGCCGCTTCTAAAGAAGCTGTTTTTCGACGCCACATGATGACGTGACCACGCAACCACCCAGTGCGAAGAAATATGGGAAATGTGGTCCCAGGCTGACGTGTCGCACGGTACACTTTGCCAGGGGTGGGCAACCAGGCTTGGGAGGGGGGAGAAATAAATAAACACAACCACAATTAGAAAAAAAATAAGCTTCTTGGTTGGAATGCCCTTCTAATTGAGGCAAAAAGAATATTAAGTGAAAGCGATTCGTGTATAGAAACGTGTTGGGATAATCACCTGAGGCAGAGGTCAAAAGGCGTAAGCAGTCAATCGGTTTTATAAGAAGCACAAATGATGCTGTTGTTATTTTTAATCACACCCTGAGCAAGTTTCCAGAGCAGCAGAGGTTTGGGGTTTTATTCATTGTAAAAGGAGAATGGCCCTGCAATAATTAAATGATCAAGAAGGATTCTCATCATTTTCAGAGATAGCATTCAGGTAGTTCCAAGAGATGTTATTATTCAGGCCATTTTTATTGGTTTTAAGTCTGTACACCCAGCATTGCTCACGCTCTAACAATGTTTTCAGTATGTCATGTCCTTTCTTGATAGTCCAACCAGGCTGTGTCATCATGTCCATTTCTAGGTAATGTTTTATCAGTTTTGTGGTGGATCTCTGACATCTAATGTTGCTCTTGCATTCGCCAATCCTGACCAATCCTGATTTTGATATTACGTGATGTCATGCCTCTGTATCTCAACTTGCATGGGCATTCGATCAGGTAGATGACATTTTTGGCATTACAATTTGTGTGACTTTTTTCTATCTAAGGTGTTCTTAGATTGAGGTCAGTAGAAGTGGACCTCTTTGTAATGGGACACACTGCGCATTGGCTGCAGGAATGGTGGCCCATGACACTGGGCAGAGTACATAAAGTATTCTGGTAGGTAATGGCATTTTTCAGGGGTCTGGTGTGTACTAGTAAGTTCCATAGGCTGGTATATTTCATAAAAAGAGAACAGAGGTTTCTCAAACTAAGTTTATTTCATGTTAGGATACGCCAATGTCTTGAACTGTTCTCTTGTGTGGTTACACAGATAAGCTCCTTTCCACCGTCCTTGTTTCTATCAAGTAAGAGTAATTTTCTATGGTTTTCTGTGCTCTTTCATTCACTCTTTGGATTCGTCATTCCGGATAGTGCCTATCTGAGAGTTTCTCGGCAAGTATAGAAGCCTCTTGTTTGTAGTCCTTGATTGTAGAACAGTTCCTCCTAATATGGAGGAATTATCCTACCGGTATTTTTTACTTTGAGTTTCCATGGTCGATCGCTCTCAAAGTGGAGGAGAATGTTTTTATCTGTTGGTTTTGTGTAAAGTTTTTGAATTAGTCTGCCCTGTTCAGCCTTTGATACTGTCACTAGGATATGGTATCTCATTCTTGCTGTTACTCATGGAATCTCGGGATTTGATTCCGGCTGTAAGCCAATCCAAGTGAGTGGCATCTTCAAGGGTACCGTGCAAGATGATGAAGACATCATCTTGGGAAGAGGTGTGGCACAACGGCCAGGACAGCTGACTCCAGAACCCGGGGGCTCATGGTTCGATTCCCGGTGCCAGCGGCAGATCAGCCCAGCCCCATGTGACTCTGGGCAATAGCTCACTCAATCTTCCCGATAGCCCCCAGCGCCTTGACATCCTCAAGTAATTGTTCACGCTTTATAAATACAGGATATATATATATCTGCGCCAAAGTGTAGCTCCTGTTCAAGGGATTGTTACTTCATATGTTCTGTTTTTCAAACTAGTGTAGATATAACAGGCTATGCTCGGTGCAAAAGTGCTTCCCATTGAAGTTCTATGTTGCTGTAGGTAATTAGCATCTTCAAAGTGGAAGAAATTTGTTGTGAAGGCCGGACGGGCTAGTTGCGCCACCCACTTGACAGGTGCTTCAAAAGGCCACTCTGTATGTAAGATTGCCTTTAATAACTCGAAGGCTTTCTTCTTGAGGCATGCTTGTATATAATGGTTCCATATGTAGAAGCATTTGAAGTGTAGAAGTCCCTTCAAACTCTTGATCTGAGATGATATTCGTCCCTCATTCTTGGCCTTGGAAGAGGCCAAGCAATTGGGATGGGTTATTTAAAAGGATATTGAATTTTTGATTACAGTAAATCCTAAAATACCATTTTTTATACTCTTCCAAAAATACACAGAGAACTGCCTCACCTGGCAGCCCTCCTGTTTCCGGCATAGTCTCAGTGCTCGAACCACTTTCCCAATTCAGGGATTGGTTTCTACGACCGCTTGTCACCGAAATGAGGTTCTACATTGAAGATACCAAACACTTGCTAATGAGCCTACAGGTACTCTCCTTAGCAGTGGAGAAGTGCAGGTACTAAGAGGAAAAACATAAGAAGTGCCAGTACTCAGTACCTGTGCTTACCGGCCCATTTACAGCCTAACGCAGCGGTGCTGAGGGGCCCCCAATTCTTTAGGGGCCCCACTGAGCCTCAGGCCAATAGAAATCTGAAACATTGGGGATACTTAGGAGCCCCTCATCACATTCTCCAGGGGTCCAGCCTTTTACATTACGCCACTGCCTACAGGATGCAATTCCAGTTTTCCAGTGACTGTCATTTTAGGCCAAAGTGTAGCACAGTTATTTAACTGTATATAGAGCATGTTGTGTCTCCGGCCATAGTGGTCAGTCTTACTTCAAGAAGCTTTCGAAGTTCATGAAGTAACTAGAGGGAGGGCTTCAAACTGGGTCTAAAGTGTATGAGGGCTGGCAGGGAGCACTCCCACAGAGACAGACCATTCCCAGCCTCCTTTGCCACTCTTATTAGCTTGCTTTTTTTGGTCGGCTGCTGCAGGCTTCCTTCCTCTATGTGTATTTGACCATCCCCTGGAGCATGGACCCATTACTTGTGTCCTTCAACTGCTCATTTTGTTAGTTGCTATGTTTATCTTTGTTTTTAAGCACTGTGCCAGAGTGAGTGTTTTTCCAGCTGGCTCCCTCGTGTACCTATCCTGTTACTTGCACCCTTCCTCCCTCTTCCCAATTTCCGCTGCTTTCTCCGCAGCCTCTCACTCCCACTGTATCTGCTTGCCCTCCAGTTGTCGTTGATTGCTGCTGTAAAACATGGCTAAAAACATTAACAAAGTCAATACCTCCCATAGGCAAGACCTATTGGCTTTGCCAATGCTTTTTTCTGATCTGTCCGTCCTGAAAATCGAGTCATTGACTCATAAGGCAGCATTTATTGAGTAATATTTTTTGTTGCACTGCTTGAGAGTGCAGGAGAGCTGAATCTATCTGCACTAACAGACATATTAAATACAAAATGAACTTAATAGCCACTAATATCACGATGTTAAAAATGAGTTAGCAGCAAGTTACAAGTAGGGGTTTGCATTTTTTTCCTCTAAGTGAAGGCTCACATTTGTACTATGTTATCTGCAGCTTGAAGGTCTCTTTTGCATGAACACTCAAGAGACAAATGATTTTTAAATTATGGATTGAATGCATTTAATAATGAATCAAATCCCCGCCTGCACATTGAAAGGATGTTACTGGTCACTGTGGAATGTCACATCCTCACAAGTTAGGAGGGTGGTTTGTTGATGTATTGAAATGCAAATCACTAGTTTGAACCCCAGCAGGCTTGACTCTGCCTCCCATCCTTCTGAGGCTGGTAAATTGAGAAAGTTTGCCAGGTATGTGTGAGTAGCACATTCAGTCTTGATTTGTATGTCTCTGCGTTAGCAGCTTCGTTCAATCCATAATAACAAACAAGCTTTGGAAAGCCAATTTGAGATCTATTTGCTTATCTAATATGTTTTTTCTCCATGTTGTACAGCAGTGCAGCTGCAGTGCAGCATGGTTTAATGCCCACGGAAGTGCTAGGACGCACCCAATGTTGTACGCTTGCGATCGCTTTTCTTTTTTTGACTTTCAAACATACTGCACGGCAACCATGCAGCTGTTCCACATGGCGAGAAAACATTAACAAAGCCAAATACCTCTACTATTTTGCTTTTTAATGTTTTTAAGTCATGTTGTGCAGATGTGTGGCTGCTGTGAAGCATGGTTAGAAGTGAGAACAATAACAAGCATTTGCAATGCAATAGGTCTCGCATTATTAAAGTTTGAGCTATTGGCATTGCCAGTAGCTTAAACTCTCGCAAATGCGAGATAGGTCTCATATTTACGCAAGTTTAGACTATTGGCTTTGTAAATGACAATGCCTTTTATTTATGTTCCAAAACAAAAAAATAAATAAAAGGCATTGTCATTTACAATGCAATTTGTTCAAAGTCACGTAAATGCGAGATCTATTCCATTGAAGTTCCTGTCAGGCAGAAGAATTGGGCGAAATGGCATCGCGTTTCCTGGAGACTGAGGCTAGAGCGGAGAGGTCTGTTGTGCTTGATCTCTGGCTTGGTTAATCGGACAGTGTCTGCAGCTGCCCTTCGTCTGGACTCTCACACCAATGCCACCATAAGCTCCCGCCAGACTGTGTACGCGGAGGTGAGGCTGAGGTGTGAGTTACGACGGTGCCAGGGTCCACTTTCAACAAGCATAATAAATACGGACTAAACATATTTTAACTTGTGACCTCTCCTGATACACAGAGCTCCGCTTTCAGTACATTAACCTCATGCCCTGAAACACCTTACTAGCGTTGGTACACGTAACTGAGACGTTTCACACAGATTTCTGCATCGGGCAGTTTAACTCCCCTCAGCGACGTTACAGGCAGTGCGCCCTGGACAGGAAAGTTACCTAAACATACCTGTCAATAGTTTACAAAAGGAAAGTGACACATTTTAAATAAAATAAAACAAATCGGGACAACGTAATTGGGACAAAGTAGCTGCCTTTGGGGCAACTCCGGCCTGAATAAAAGCCCCAAAATAAACATTACTGCGTGTGACACACAATAACATGCCCACTGACGCAACAACGTATACGCACTGAAACAAGAACACGCACGATGTCACAAGAACACACAACCAGAAGCCAAATCATACACACTATAACATAAGCCCAAACATCTTGACACACGAGCATACATAGTGTAGCACAAAAGTACACATGCTGTGATACATAAGAATGCATACACTGTCCACAGAACACCCAGACAAGAGCACAGGAGCGGCGCGCAGACAGGCACCAGAGCATACATATACACTGACATAATAGTGCACATACAGTGGCATAAGAGCACATTCACATGACAGAAGAAAACCCTCACACTGGCACACGTCCGTACACTATCTGACACCAGTTCACCATCACACACAACCGTATACACGGGAATACAAAAGCACTGACACAACAGCACCTTCATACTGACGTGTGTGTACAGAATCTGACTCAATAGAAAACAACCTCTGCCACAAGAGAATATAGACACTACAAGATCATACACAAAAATCACACGAGTACACACTGACACTAAAGAACACACAAACTTACAAGCCCATACATACGATGACACAAGCACATACAAAGTGATACAAAAACATGTACAGTACTGCCGTAAGAGTATACACATGTTGACACACAAGCTTAAAAGCACTGACACCTGACAATGCACATAATTGGACACACGAACATACACATCCTGACACAGGAGAACACACAAGTGCACACACTAACACAAGAACACACTTAAGCACGAGAGCACACGCATTGACAGAAAAGCACACGCATTGATCCAAGCGCACAACCACTATCAGAAGAGCATACACATCGAGTCACAAGAGCACAAACATGTACAAACTGTCACCAATCATACACAAACTGACATTCGTGTGCATGCACAGTATGACACAAAAGAGCAGACAGTGACACTGGGGCACACAAATATTGATTAGAGAGCAGCTGCACACTCTGACCAATGAGTACATAAGCACCAACAAAAAGCTTTCACAATGTGACGCAAGACAAACGTGCAAACACAAGAGTACACGTACACTGTGATGCAGAGGCGACAAGAAAGCATAAGTGGACCCATAAACACAAAAGCATGTACCCACACACGAACAAAGGTATGCGCACACAGGAACAAAGTGTAACGACAGTGACACAAGAGCGCACACGAGCACCAACTCCACGGTACTACAAGCAGGTGCACACACTGAAAAAATAATACATATACTCACACTAGAGCACCTAGTGTAACACAAAACGTAGACACTAACACACACTAACGCGACTGAGAGCACACACTGATACAGCAGTGTGCACACATGCATTTACATAGAGTGCACACAAGTGTTCATCGGAGCAGACATATAGACAGGGGCAAACACTCGCACAGGAAGACCGACCAGCGCTGCTAACTTCACGGACTGGCTGTTTTGAGAGTACAGCACTAAACACTGTCCTCCTTACAGCCTGGTCCGCACACGTGCACCGTTCCGTATTAGGGGACGGCGTTTTTTGGGTTTTACCAGGCACTTTGGAGTGAGAGGCAGGGCGGGGGTAATTCAGACCAGCGTAAAACCCTGACAGGAAGGAAAGTGAAGTGAAAAGAACAAACATTCCCCTGAACAGATTCCGGTCTGTGTAGAGTTAGGGAAAAGAAGAAAGAAGCTAAATGAAAGGGAAAGACAGACACATTGTACTGACTGCTTTTTGAAGCCCCGGGATCACGTTTCACCGTCCCGAGAGTTGCAAGTCTCTGCAAAAGAGTCGAATGTGTGCGTTTTGCGTGTTTTTCTAAAAGCGCTGTCGCTGTGCAAAATTCAGAGGCAAGTTCCCACACTGTTCCTGCGTTTAATAGAAGCCACGAGCCCGCAGTGACGCTGCTTTTTACCCCAGCCAGGAATTTGTTTGATGCGACGAAGAGGGAGTGGGAGGGGGGAGTGGGGGCGGGCACGCAGGCTGCCAAATGGTGCGCTGAAAGTGATCGCGATCGCGATCACATCACGGCGAAAGTGAAAGCAAACGAGTGCTTTCAGGCCTCCAAATGGTGCGCGCGCCCGGACGGCGCACATGCACTGTATTTGGAGGCCTGAAAAGCCACTGTTTGCACTTCCAAAACTCGCTTACTATAAGTCTCGCCAGAGCAGCGCTAAAGCGCTGTCTCAGGCGAGACCTAAAAAGCGCTATAACACGGTCGGCACAGACTGCGTCATAGCACCTCCAACTCATAAACAGAAACCAGGGAGGGAGGGAGGGGCTCAGGAGTGGAAATGGAAGACGAGGACTCAGAGCAATGAAGATAACAGATGAGCAACCGGGCATCACAGACAACACACTTTCAATTGAAAGCACCATCACATTTGCAAATACAGCTTAACTGATAAAAAACATACAGCGCACAAACATTAAGGTGTGGAAACAGCATCCCCTAGTGGATTGATTTGGTCTGCCACGGCCCGTGCAGGTAAGAGCGTGGGGCCCGGTGGGAGGGGGAGATGTTCAACAGACGATGACGAGGGAAAATAAAATAAATAATTAATTTTCCCTCGTCATCGTCCATCGAAATCCCCCCCACAGGGCCCAACCGCCCCAGCGCTCTCACCTGCACGGGCCGGCTGGATTTGGTCTAATTGTAATAAAATGTTTGTTTCCACCAACCTTCAGAATTACAAAAAATGTGTATTTGTGATTTCCTAATTCTAATATATATTCGCAGTTTATTTACTGACAATTAAACTTTGTCGTGTGCTGGAAAAAAATAGTTTCCTTTCCCACACCCAGAAATCAAGCAAGAATATCACAAATCCACTCACTTTGAAGTCAGTCAGCAAAAGAAAAGTAAACATTAAGCTCCCTCCGAAGACAGAGCCTGACATTTGACCTCTAGATCAGAGTGCCCAGCAACTGTGACAAGATGAGAATCAAATGTAAAGGTCTTTTTACAGAAACAGCACCGTGGAAGAATACAAGAAGAGGTGGTGAACAGGCTACACTCCACAGAAGCGAGGAAGCCATGCTGGACAGCGGGCGCGCAACACCCATTGGACTTAAAGGGCCTCAGCCCCGCCCCCCCCCCCCCCCCCCCCCTCGTGTGTGGCAGCCCAGGATGAGACAGCGTCTCGGGCACAAACACAGCCGCACCCGTGCACTTCACAGGTCTTTAAAAGACCATTTGCATGTTAATGAGGCCTCGCTGGAGTGTCACCCCCTCTAAGAGACCCTGCAGCTCCACTCTGCTTAAAGATTGAGCCCCCCCCCCCCAAAAAAAAAATCAGCTCCACTCTGCCTAATGCTTAAAGATTCAGCCAACACCCCCCCCCCCCCGAAATTTTTATCTGCCAATTTGGCTCTAGTTGCGCCTCTGCTGGGCAGCCAAGAACACATAAAGCCAGCAGATACAAAGCGAGCAAATGTGAGTTACGAACTACAAAACCAACAGTGAGCAACCGGTAGAATGTATTCCTAAATCAGCTTTAAGAGTGTCCCACAATGTCTTTAGCAGACCAGACTGGTCGGCTTCACACTAAAAATAACTGCAATTTCCATAATACAAAAAATACACCTCGGACGGGTTAACTAAGCAAGCATGGAACCAGGACACGTCACAGCTCTGGAACTCAGCAGCAGCATTACATTTGGTAATAGCGGCACTGGCTATTAATGTGCTTAGGAGGGGCTGAAGCGCTATATAACAATAATTAGAAAGGATCCCCGCCGTGGACCCGCTCCACTTCGGTGAATCGTAATGCCTCTGTGATGCGGGGGAGGGGTTGTTTACGTCATGTTCTTGGGATCAATGACATCCTGAGAGCTCTGCCTCAGGGGTGCTGGAGGGTCACGAGGCTACAGGGGACACTAGTTATGCAGATGAAGGCAGATACCTGGCCGCGAGCGCTCAGGGCGAGGCTGGCATTCTACAGAGATGCTTGTCTCCAGGTTGTGTGAAGTGATCACGTCACAGATTCCTTAAAGAGAAATTACGAAACTTCCTCCTGTCAGCGAGGGAGCGGCTGCAGGTGACGGTGAATGACACTGGGAGACTCCGGTAGGGGGTGGGGGAGCAGGTCGTCAGGAGAGCAGTCCGCGTGATGGGAGAGAGGGACTTCCTTAAAGAGTCTTCGGGCACTGACGACACTGCGCCTGTGAGAGGCTGCTGGAGGCCGCCCCTGTAGAGCCTGCATGAGACTGCACCTGTGGACCCCATCAGAGACTGCACCTATGTACCCCGTTAGAGACAGCACCTGTGGACGCTACCAGAGGCTGCACCTGTAGAACCTGTCCGAGACTGCACCTGTGGTTCCCGCCAGACACTGCACCTGTGGACCCCGCCAGAGGCTGCACCTGTGGACCCCGCCAGAGGCTGCACCTGTGGACCCTACTAGAGTCTGCACCTGTGGAACCTGCCCGAGACTGTGCCTGTGGATCCCATCAGAGGCTGTACCTTTAGATACTACCTGTACCTGTGAACCCTACCAAAGGCTGCTCCTGTGGACGCTTCCTAAGACTGCACCTGTGCACTCTACCAGAGGCTGCACCTGTGCACTCTACCAGAGGCTGCACCTGTGAACCCTACCAGAGGCTGCACCTGTTAACCCTACTGGAGGCTGCACCTTTGGACCCTACCAAAGGCTGCACCCGTGGACCCTACCAGAGGCTGCACCTGTGGACCCCGCCAGAAACTGCACCTGTGACCCCATACCAGAGGCTGCACCTGTGGACCCTGCCAGCGGCTTCGCCTGTGGACCCCGCTAGAAACTGCACCTGTGAACCCTACCAAAGGCTGCACCTGTGGACATTGGTGGAAGTCGCAGGTGTGGGGGTTCTGGAGACTGCGCCTGTGGAGGGTGTGGTTGCTCTCGCCTGTGGAGGCTGCTGGACGTCGCGCCCGAGACGCTTCTGGAGGCCGCAGCAGGAGGAGGTCGACCAGTATGGGCAGCAGAGACCCCCTCACCAGCAAGGCCTTGCCTTTCTACGCGCTGGCACTATGTGGTGAGTTACACATGTTCACTGCTGCATGCTTGTTTTACTCCTAGTGGTTACCAGAGGGCTCCTTTCAGCTGATGCAGCATTCTGGGAATTGTAGTCTTTGCTCACACCCAGAGACTTGAGTGTATTAAAGTAACAGACCACAAAAATTGACTTTTTTTTTTAAAACGTGAGGCAGCAACACTTGTGCACCTGCTGCCGAAACAGTCCTCTGTAACTCTAAGAGGAAGACGTGTTTTCTTTCCCTAGACGTGTCCACCCCTCTCCGTCATCCATATAGTGCAGTCAAAGAGAAAACACTCCTGTGTCTGCTTCAAAACCTGCCCTCGGGGCAGGGTCGATATAATGTTTCCATTCGGAAGGAGTGTAAAGCAGCTTGGTTTACCAGATTATAACCTCTTGAATAACTAAATGAAAGGAGAATCAAACAAGGTTTATATAAAATATACCTATTTATTTCTAAACACTCACTACTAATCTCTTTATGAGATTAGAGTCTGTTAGACGGACCGGGAGGGTCGGCCGAGGACAAGGGGAGAGGTCTCCGGGGAGAGCCGTCTCCAGCGATCGTACAGATAATTAACTTCCCCCCCCACAGACAGACACCACACAGGGAGAAGATTTAGCGTTCTTTATAGGCAATTTCTTAAGGTACGATGAAATGGTACAAGGAGGTCTGGACTCAGGGGTCCCCTCGATTCGAGTCTCTCAAGTTGGGGAAAAGGGGGTAGCGGGACAGTCTGGTTACCAGTCTGGTAGCTGAGATGGTATGGTGGATAGCTCACAATCCTCGAGCTCGGTGTTCTAGCTTGGACGGGCCGCGGCAGCGCCAGCAGGTCCCGGTGAAGATGGTCGATACACGGTCCGCGGCAGCGCCAGCAGGTCCCGGTGAAGATGGTCGATACACGGTCCGCGGCAGCGCCAGCAGGTCCCGGTGAAGATGGTCGTTACAACGGTCCGCGGCAGCGCCAGCAGGTCCCGACGATGATGGATGTTACAGAAGGCCGCGGCAGCGCCAGCAGGCAGGACGATAGTTCACAAGGCAGGGCTACGGCAGCGCCAGTAGTCCGTCAAGGCTGAGTTCTCTCGGTGTCTCTCGACTCCAGGATACAACTGCCTTCCTGCTCTGGGGCTGCCCTAGTTATAGGTCTGGCGCCCTTTGATGTCCGGACCCTCGCACTTGGAGGTCGGGGGGTCCGGGATGAGGGTGTCCAGACACCCAGCAGGGGGTGGAGCCAGCGCCTGGGGGAGCTGGAGGGCGATCGGCACCTGGCGGGGGAGAGCCCTTGACGCTTCTTCCTCCCATTGACCTGCCAAGTGGTCCGTTCACCTCCCGGGTGGATGGTGGTGCCGGGATGTCGGGGCCGGCCAGGCCCAGGGTTAGGGTCGGGTGGAGGCCACGCGGACTCGTGGCGCAGGGCCCAAGATGGCGGCTGAGCCGGTCGGGGGAGCCGGTAGTGGTTCGGTCCCGTGATACATGGATGTCCGGGGGCAGGAGTTCCGTTGGGCGACGGGGTGCGGGTGATTCTTGGGGATAACACCTGGCGGGCCGGGGCTTGGGCCCTGTCATGCGGGGAGGGAGCAAGCCCTTCATGTGGCCTGTCCAACATGCGTCCCCCCCAGCTGAAGGCGGGGAGAGTCACCCATCCTCTTGGGGACTCTTCTCGTCGAGGCGGAAAAAGCGTGACAGGCCATCTGCGTTGGCGTGGTCTTGGCCCAGTCGATGTTCCACGGTGAAGTCCATCCCCTGCAGGGAGATGGACCAGCGCAATAGTTTTGGGTTTTCCCCCCGCATCTGCATCAGCCACTGCAGGGGTCGATGGTCGGTTTGCACCCGGAAGTGGGTACCGAAGAGATAGGGCCGGAGTTTTTTGAGGGCCCACACTACTGCGAAGGCCTCCCTCTCGATTGTGCTCCAGCGTTGTTCTCGGGCCAGGAGGCGTCTGCTGATGAAGGCCACCGGCTGGTCATGACCCTCGGGGTTCAGCTGGGAAAGGACCGCCCCGATGCCGTGGTCGGAGGCGTCTGTCTGTACAATGAATTCCCGACTGTAATCGGGGGCCTGGAGCACAGGGGCGGTGCACAGGGCGGCCTTCAGCTTCTCGAAGGCCGCTTGACAGTCGGGGGTCCAGTTAATCCGCTTCGGGTGGTTTTTGGACGTGAGACCCGTGAGGGGCCCCACAATGCTGCCATAGTCCTTCACGAACCGCCGGTAGTAGCCGGTGAGTCCCAAGAAGGCTCGGACCTCGGTCTGCGTGACGGGGGGCTGCCAGGACTGGATGGCAGCAATCTTAAGTTGCAGCGGGGCCACCAGACTGCTTCCCACCTGGTGTCCGAGGTAGGTCACGGACCCTTGACCAATTTGGCACTTGCCGGCCTTAATCGTGAGGCCGGCCCGCTGGAGGGCCTGCAGGACCTCTTGGAGGTGGTGAAGGTGGTCGGACCAGTGGCGGCTGTATACAGCGATATCGTCCAGGTAGGCGGCGCTGAATTCTTCGAGCCCCGCCAAGACCTTGTTCACTAGACGTTGAAAAGTAGCGGGGGCATTCTTCATGCCGAAGGGCATGACCTTGAAGTGGTAGTGGCCATCGGGGGTAGAGAAGGCGGACCGTTCCTGGGCCCGGGGTGTGAGACCGATCTGCCAGTAGCCCGCTGTTAGGTCGAAGATGCTGAGGTAGCGGGCGGCCCCCAGGCGGTCGATCAACTCATCCGCTCGGGGGATAGGATGAGCGTCGGTCCGGGTGACAGCGTTCAAGCCCCGATAGTCGACGCAGAATCTCAGTTCAGGGGTGGTGCCGGGGGCAGCGGCTTTGGGGACCAGTACGACCGGGCTGGCCCAGGGGCTGTCCGAGGGCTCGATGACCCCGAGCGTGAGCATCTTGGATACTTCCTCTTGGATGCAGGCCCGTACCCGATCTGGCACGCGGTAGGCCCGGTGTCGGATAGGGGGACTGTCCCCGGTGTCCACGTCGTGCAAGCACCAAGGGGTGATCCCTGGGGTGAGGGAAAACAGTGTAGCGAACCGCAGCAGGAGGTCCCGGCAGCCCTGGCGTTGCTCTGGGGTGAGGGCATCGGAGAGCCGGACCCCGTCCACGGAACCGTCGTTCTCCTGGGTTTTCAGGAGATCAGGGAGGGGCTCGGAGTCTTCTTCCGCCCCACTGTCTGTAGCCATCAGGAGGCTGAGTTCCGAGCGCACAAAGTGTGGTTTGAGTCTGTTGGTGTGGAGGACCCGGAGGGGGTTCCGGGGGGACTCCATGTAGATGAGGTAGGTGACGGGGCTCTTGCGCTCGACCACTTTGAAGGGCCCCGTCCACTTATCTTGCAAGGCACATGGTTCGGTGGGGGACATCACCCACACTTGTTGACCAGGTTCGAATTCGACGGAGGAGGCATTCTGATCGTACCATTTTTTCATGTCCTCCTGACTGGCCTCGAGGTTCGCTTTTGCCATCTCCCTGAAGCGCCGGGTCTGATTGCGGAGTGCCAGGAGGTACTTGAAGACGTCTGGAGGGGTCTTTAGGGGGGCCATCTCCCAACCTTCTTTGACTAGGCTGAGGGGCCCTCGCACGGGGTGCCCGTACAGGAGTTCGAAAGGGCTAAAGCCGAGGGACTTCTGGGGAACTTCTCGATAGGCGAAGAGGAGGCACGGGAGTAGTACATCCCACTGGCGACGGAGGGGCTCTTCCAATCCCCCAATCATCCCCTTGAGGGTGCGGTTGAATCGCTCCACTAGTCCGCTCCCTGGAGGGTGATAGGGGGTCGTGAATCGGTAGGTGACCCCGCACTGTTGCCAGAGGGACTTCATATATTTCGAGATAAAGTTTGTGCCTCGGTCGCTGACGACTTCTCGGGGGAAGCCCACCCGGGAGAAGATCCCCATTAGGGCCCGGCCGACCACCGGAGCTGTTACAGTTCGCAGGGGCACAGCCTCGGGGTAGCGGGTGGCGTGGTCCACCAGTACCAGGATGAACCGATGTCCTTGTGCCGTGCGGGGGTCCAGGGGCCCCACAATGTCTATCCCCACCCTCTCAAACGGGGTGGTGACCACTGGGAAGGGTTGCAGAGGGGCTTTGAGCTTACGGCCGCTCTTCCCACTGGCCTGGCATGTGGGGCAGGACCGGCAGTGGTTAAGGACGTCGTTCCGCTTCTTCGGCCAGAAAAAGTGGGTCACTAGGCGACTGTAGGTTTTGTCCTGGCCCAGGTGTCCAGCCAGGGGAACGTCGTGGGCCAACGTTAGTAGGAAGTCTCTGAAACGGAGGGGCACCACCAGCACTCGACTGGCCCCTAACTCCGCGATTCTTTGTTCACTGTATAGCAGGTCGTTATCCCAATAGACCCAATGAGTTCCGGTGGAGTCCCCTGCGCTCTGGGCGCTGGCTTGCTGGCGGAGTCCCTCGAGGGAGGGGCAGGTCTTCTGCTCCTGGCGGAACTGTTCCTGGGTGGGCCCCCCTTCTTGACGCCACTGAGCCAGGCCGGGAAGGTCCTGGGGCTGGGCGACCCCTTCGGGCGTTGGCTCTGGGGGGTCGGTATCGTCGTTGTCCTCTACTGGGGCGACCGGGGGAGGAGGTGCTGGCCATTCTGGTTCTTCTGGCCGGGGGACGGCACGGGCGGCCATGGACCGGGTGGATACACAGACCCAGTCCGGGAGGCCCAGCATCCCCAGGTGCTCTCTTCCTTCGACGGCGGCCCACGGGGAACTCTCAAGGTCATTCCCCAGGAGGCAGTCCACGGGGGCATCATCCCGGACCGTCACCTTCAACAGGCCGGAGACCCCTCCCCATTCGAAGGGGACGCAGGCCATCTGACACAGACTCTCGGAATTGTCGGCTGAGCGGACGGGGCAGAGAATGTTCGGCAGGATCTGCTCGGGTTTCACCAGGTGACAGCGGACGGCCGTCACACTGGCCCCTGTGTCACGTAGGGCTTCGGCCCGATGCCCATTAATGTTCACCCACTGGCCATATTTCCGGGTGTTGGCGGGTAGGGGAGCCCGCGGGACCATGTCTTTTCCCCCTAGGCACGCTAGAACCATGGCGGCCGGTTCCCACTCTTGTTGGGCCTGCTCATATTCTTCCTGTTCCTCGGAGATTTGTTCTCCCCCCAGGGCGGCGGCAGCTACCTGGCGGGGCTTTGGCGTTTGGTTCTGCGGGCAGCTCGGGTCACTGGCGTAGTGGCCGACTCGCTGGCATCGGTGGCACGTGACGTTGGCTCGGAACCCCGTGCGCATCGGGGGGTTGCCCCGGCCGGCCAGGGGCGGGGTGCTGGCCGCGGGAGTGGCCGGGATGGTGTCTCTCCCTCGCCCCTGGCCTCCTCCTCCTCCTCGGTGACGGTGCTGACCCTGGTTGTTTCGGTTTTGCTCGTGTGGTCCTCTCCGGCCCACTCGGGTGCTTTCCCATCGGTCAGCTTCGGCGGCGAGTTGCCGTGGGTCAGTCAATTTACTGTCGAGGAGGTGCTGCCTGAGCTCGACGAAGCAGTTGTTCAACAGGTGCTCCCATACCATAAGATTAAAGAGTTGCTCGTAGGTCGTTACGTGGCTTCCCTTGATCCAACCCTCGAAGGCTCGGCTGAAATAGTTGACGTATTCCACCCAAGTTGTACCCGGGATCCGGGTGCAGTCTCTGAACCTCTGGCGGTACATCTCGGGTGTGAGCCCGTAGCGGGTGAGGAGGGCAGCCTTCATGTGGTCGTAGGATGACATCTGGTGATCTGGGAGCTGCAGTAGGGCATCGCGGCCTTCGTTGACGAACCTCCCCCATAGGCCGGCTCCCCAATCACTCCGGTCGATCCGGTGGGAGGTCATGGCGATCTCGTAGGCTTTGAACCACTGTTGTATGTCGTCCTCTCGGACATACTCTCGGACAACATCCTTGGGGATGTGGACTTTCTTCTCGGTTGCTCCCGGGGTGTGCGGTCGCTCAGGCACCCCCGGTTCTTTATTCTGTTTCCGAAGTTCTATTTCCGCCAGTTTGCGCTCGTGTTCGAATGTTATTCTTTTTTCCTCGAGCTCTCTCTGTCTCTGTTTTTCTTCCCGTTCTTCTCGGAGCCGCAGATGTTCTAGATTTAGTTTTTGCTCGGCTAACTTTAGTTCACCGTCCATCTTGAGTCGTGCCATTTCCAACTCATGTAATTGGTTCTTTCTCTTTCTTGGATCTCTTCCTGCGAGAGGCCCGTTCCTCGCTCCTCGGGAGCCGTGGCGTTCCCCTCTGGTGCGACACCGTTTTGGTCGGAGGATCCGGCGACCCCGGTTTCCGCCCACGACTCAAGGGCGTGCTTCAAATCGTCTTTGGTACTCAGGCCGGTGGTAGCAATGCCTAGTTCCATGCAGAATTGTTTAAGTTCGCGGTGGCTATATTCTTCCAATTTATCCATTTGGAATTTCTCAGTGGAACCGCTATCTTTGGCTGACATCGTGGTTTTGTCGTGGGGTGAGCTACTCTCTGTACGATTACGCGTTGATTCGGATCGCGCCGCTGGCCACCAATGTTAGACGGACCGGGAGGGTCGGCCGAGGACAAGGGGAGAGGTCTCCGGGGAGAGCCGTCTCCAGCGATCGTACAGATAAATAACTTCCCCCCCCCACAGACAGACACCACACAGGGAGAAGATTTAGCGTTCTTTATAGGCAATTTCTTAAGGTACGATGAAATGGTACAAGGAGGTCTGGACTCAGGGGTCCCCTCGATTCGAGTCTCTCAAGTTGGGGAAAAGGGGGTAGCGGGACAGTCTGGTTACCAGTCTGGTAGCTGAGATGGTATGGTGGATAGCTCACAATCCTCGAGCTCGGTGTTCTAGCTTGGACGGGCCGCGGCAGCGCCAGCAGGTCCCGGTGAAGATGGTCGATACACGGTCCGCGGCAGCGCCAGCATGTCCTGGTGAAGATGGTCGATACACGGTCCGCGGCAGCGCCAGCAGGTCCCGGTGAAGATGGTCGTTACAACGGTCCGCGGCAGCGCCAGCAGGTCCCGACGAGGATGGATGTTACAGAAGGCCGCGGCAGCGCCAGCAGGCAGGACGATAGTTCACAAGGCAGGGCTACGGCAGCGCCAGTAGTCCGTCAAGGCTGAGTTCTCTCGGTGTCTCTCGACTCCAGGATACAACTGCCTTCCTGCTCTGGGGCTGCCCTAGTTATAGGTCTGGCGCCCTTTGATGTCCGGACCCTCGCACTTGGAGGTCGGGGGGTCCGGGATGAGGGTGTCCAGACACCCAGCAGGGGGTGGAGCCAGCGCCTGGGGGAGCTGGAGGGCGATCGGCACCTGGCGGGGGAGAGCCCTTGACGCTTCTTCCTCCCATTGACCTGCCAAGTGGTCCGTTCACCTCCCGGGTGGATGGTGGTGCCGGGATGTCGGGGCCGGCCAGGCCCAGGGTTAGGGTCGGGTGGAGGCCACGCGGACTCGTGGCGCAGGGCCCAAGATGGCGGCTGAGCCGGTCGGGGGAGCCGGTAGTGGTTCGGTCCCGTGATACATGGATGTCCGGGGGCAGGAGTTCCGTTGGGCGACGGGGTGCGGGTGATTCTTGGGGATAACACCTGGCGGGCCGGGGCTTGGGCCCTGTCATGCGGGGAGGGAGCAAGCCCTTCATGTGGCCTGTCCAACAGAGTCCAAGATACACCGTATCACAGTTCAAAAAAACAACAGTAAATAGCGCAATATACAATGGGCCCCAGGGGGGGACCAAACCATATTTTAAGAAAGTGGTCTAAGAACCACGACTTGCCTAGACACAGTGCCTAGAGCCTGTAGAATCGCCGGGACCCCAAGGAACCACCCAGGGGACCCACGGGGGAGTGTGCACTGTGAAAACACAGCCGCGAGCTCTGTTACCTTCTATGGGGAAAGTTGCGGTTGGAATATTAAAGATAAAGGACACTTAGGAGAGGACTTTGAGCAAACCCCTTTAGACTTGGGGGGTTCTAGGGCAACACCCACGGGAGCACCGGAGTACTTGAGTTACCTCACCCAGGGAAGCCGGGTGCATAGGTGTCAAATGGTGTTGGGAATCGTTGTTTATTTCAATGGCGATCTGCTGCAAAGTGCTGTTGCCAGGAAGAGGAGAAGTGTCCGGGCTGAGCCTGGATCGAAGATGTGAAGAACCTGAAAGCAGAGGGGACAGAGTCTGGTTCACTAGCCAGTGACCAGGGGCACAATAGACGAATGCCCACCGATGTTGAGTGCTTCAGGAGCAAAGAGGTGAAGCTTGACTCCCTGCCACGGGGAACAGGAGACGTCGACGACAACCAGGAGCCAGGGGCGAGCTGTCCCACAAAGGATGTCGAGTGATGTGGTGTCGGTGCTCGGATTGAACACAACTAGCCTTCGCAACAGCAACCCACGCAGGATGAGAAAAGATGCTTCGGTGCGGACCAGCAAGGTCCTGGGGACCCCCAAGCAAGGGCGAGTCAGGGCACGTATGGAGCAACCAGGTAAGCAAAATCAGAGTTAGAGTTGCCTTCACAGGGACCCGCCAGTCGACGGACCAGGGATCGCGAAGGGACATCGAGAGCAAACACAAAGGGCCAGTTCACGGAACACTCGTGGAGTGTAGGCGGACAATCTTCGGTGCAAATGCTCCTTGGGGTCAGGGCTACAAGTAACCCAAAGCACAGCTGCAGAGGTCGCCTCAAAGCTGATGCTTCTGCAAATGGTTGCGGTGCCCAGGGATTCGGGTTGCACGGTCTCCACGAGGGATACAGGCCCCAGGGTTGCTGAGCGCACAGATCGACCTCAGAGACCACGGGAACCCACCTCCTGTGTTGCAAAATTCTTCAGAGTCCTCGGGAGCTTCGGAGATGCAGACCGGACCGTTGCGTCTTTGGTGCCTGCCAAGCAGGGGAGTAACTCCTTTACTCCAAGGGAGATTCTTCAGTCATCTAGCGCTTTGGAGATCGTCAAAGTTCCAAGATTATGTATCAGAGTTTCGTCCAGGTAAATCCTGTAGTCAGGGGTTCCTACTTTATACCCAAGGAAGGGGTTGGACTAGCTCTGGGGACCTACCTATGGGAGGGTCTGGAAAGAGGGGTGGCTACACCCATTTCCTTTGTCCAGTTTCGCACCAAAGCAGGGGCTGATGGCCCCTGCAACCGGTTTGAGCTGGACTACACTCAGGGACACCAAATGTGCCCCCAGAGCAGACCTCAAAGCACTCTTGGAGTGCACCCACCCAGCCCCAATACACTAAAGCCTGTCTGGGAGATGGTCACACCTCCCTTTGACAGGAAGCCTATTGTCCAGGCCTCCCCTGCCAGAGTTTCGTCCCGCAGCAGGAGGTCAGACTTGTGTCTGTGGCAGCAGCATCCATTTTGTGATGCCAGGGTTCTGTTAAGCTGGTACCGGGTATACCAATGGTGCCATGTTTCTCCCTCTAGTAGGGTGGAATCATACCTTCCACACCAGTTACTGGTGTGGAGGTATGATTCCAAGGTGTTTGACACCAAACACGACATGTTTCTATGCAGCCATTCCAAAGTTAGCATTTACCGTGAGGTTATAATGCACTTAAGAGTATATGGTTTGGCTGCATCACAAACAACCCCGGAATAAAGATTCCGAAAGCTGCAGAGGGGCTCTGCTCATGCGCCCTCTCACATGAAACCCAGCACCCTGCCTTCCGGATTGTTAAATCCTGCCATAGGGATGACTGATAGGTTTACAAGTGCAGTGATATGGAGAGATATAGGTAACCTATATCTCAGTAAGGGGTGCATACACCACCTTACACAGGCTGCAGTAGCAGACCTATTGTGTAATTTTAACAGGCTTCCCAGGGGTGGCAAAATACATGCTTCAGCCCCTGGTAGGCGTCTGGGTTACCTATGCCCTGGGTACATAGTATACAATATACTAGGGACTCACAAAGGTACCCCGGAATCCAATCTGGAGTGTACCTAAAGTACATGTAAACAATTTAGAGTAGGAAACAGATAGACTGGGGTCCTGATTAGCAGGACCTCAGTATGGCTAAGTCGAAAAACAGTGAAACATCAGCAAAAAGTGGGGGTAACCATAAGAAGCAGATCCTACTCTCCTACACATGGTGCAAGGAGGGGAGGGCAGGAAAGAAGGGTAGGTGCAAGGTACAAATATTGAGAATAGACTATAAGTGGTGAACACAGGGTGCAAGGGGGGAGGGCAGGAAAGAAGGGGGGTGCAAGGTACAAGTATTGAGTATAAGTGGTGAACACAGGGTGTAAGGAAGGACGAACAGGAAACAAGGGGGGGTTCAAGGTACAAGTATTGTGTATAGTGTATAAGTGGTGAACACAGAGTGTAAGGAGGGGAGGGCAGGAAAGAAGGGGGGTGCAAGGTACAAGTATTGAGTATAAGTGGTGAACACAGGGTGCAAGGAAGGGAGGGCAAGAAACAAGGGGGGTGCAAGGTACAAGTATTGAGTATAGTGTGTAAGTGGTGAAAACAGGGGGTAAGGAAGGGAGGGCTGGAAACAAGGCGGGGTTCAAGGTACAAGTACTGAGTGTAGAGTATAAGTGATGAACACAGGGTGCAAGGAAGGAAGGGCAGGAAACAAGGGGGGTGCAAGGTTCAAGTATTGAGTATGGAGTGTATGTGGTAAAAACAGGGTTCAAGGAGGGGCGGGCAGGAATGAAGGGGGGGTGCAAGGTACAAGTATTGTGTATAGTGTATAAGTGATGAACACAGGGTGCAAGGAAGGGAGGGCAGGAAACAAGGGGCGTGCAAGGTACAAGTATTGAGTATAAGTGGTGAACACAGGGTGCAAGGAAGGGAGGGCAGGAAACAAGGCAGGGTTCAAGGTACAAGTATTGAGTGTAGAGTATAAGTGATGAACACAGGGTGCAAGGAAGGGAGGGCAGGAAACAAGGGGCGTGCAAGGTACAAGTATTGAGTATAAGTGATGAACACAAGGTGCAAGGAAGGGAGGGCAAGAAACAAGGGGGGGGGTGCTAGGTACAAGTATTGAGTATAAGTGGTGAACACAGGGTGCAACGAAGGGAGGGCAAGAAACAAGGGGCGTGCAAGGTACAAGTATTGAGTATAAGTGGTAAACACAGGGTTCAAGGAGGGACGGGCAGGAATGAAGGGGGGGTGCAAGGTACATGTATTGAGTATAGAGTATAAGTGATGAACACAAGGTGCAAGGAAGGGAGGGCAAGAAACAAGGGGGGTGCAAGGTACAAGTATTGAGTATAGAGTATAAGTGATGAACACAGGGTGCAAGGAAGGGAGGGCAAGAAACAAGGGGCGTGCAAGGTACAAGTATTGAGTATAAGTGGTAAACACAGGGTTCAAGGAGGGACGGGCAGGAATGAAGGGGGGGTGCAAGGTACATGTATTGAGTAAAGAGTATAAGTGATGAACACAAGGTGCAAGGAGGGGAGGGCAAGAAACAAGGGGGGTGCAAGCTACAAGTATTGAGTATAAGTGGTGAACACAGGGTGCAACGAAGGGAGGGCAAGAAACAAGGGGGGTGCAAGGTACAAGTATTGAGTATAGTGTGTAAGTGGTGAACACAGGGTGCAAGGAGAGGAGGGCAGGAAAGAAGGGGGTGCAAGGTACAAGTATTGAATATAGAGTATAAGTGGTGAACACAGGGTGCAAGGAAGGGAGGGCAGGAAACAAGGGGGGTGCAAGGTACAAGTATTGAGTATAGTGTATAAGTGGTGAACACAGGGTGCAAGGAGGGGAGGGCAGGAAAGAAGGGGGGTGCAAGGTACAAGTATGGAGTATAAGTGGTGAACACAGGGTGGAAGGGAGGGCAGGAAACAAGGGGGCTGCAAGGTACAAGTATTGAATATAGAGTATAAGTGGTGAACACAGGGTGCAAGGAAGGGAGGGCAGGAAACAAGGGGGGTGCAAGGTACAAGTATTGAGTATAGTGTATAAGTGGTGAACACAGGGTGCAAGGAAGGGAGGGCAGGAAAGAAGGGGGGGTGCAAGGTACAAGTATGGAGTATAAGTGGTGAACACAGGGTGGAAGGGAGGGCAGGAAACAAGGGGGCTGCAAGGTACAAGTATTGAGTATAGTGTATAAGTGGTGAACACAGGGTGCAAGGAAGGGAGGGCAGGAAAGAAGGGGGGGTGCAAGGTACAAGTATGGAGTATAAGTGGTGAACACAGGGTGGAAGGGAGGGCAGGAAATAAGGGGGGGTGCAAGGTACAAGTATTGAGTATGGAGTATAAGTGATGAACACAAGGCGCAAGGAAGGGAAGGCAAGAAACAAGGGGGGTGCAAGGTACAAGTATTGAGTATAAGTGGTGAACACAGGGTTCAAGGAGGGACGGGCAGGAATGAAGGGGGGGTGCAAGGTACAAGTATTGAGTGTAGAGTATAAGTGATGAACACAGAGTGCAAGGAAGGGAGGTCAGGAAACATGGGGGGTGCAAGGTACAAGTATTGAGTATAGTGTCTAAGTGGTGAACACGGGGCAAGGAAGGGAGGGCAGGAAACAAGGGGGGTGCAAGGTACAAGTATTGAGTATAGATTATAGATTATAAGTGATGAACACAGGGTGCAAGGAAGGGAGGGCAGGAATGAAGGGGGGTGCAAGGTACAAGTATTGAGTATAGATTATAGATTATAAGTGATGAACACAGGGTGCAATGAAGGGAGGGCAGGAAACAAGGGGGGTGCAAGGTACAAGTATTGAGTATAGTGTGTAAGTGGTGAACACAGGGGGCAAGGAAGGGAGGGCAGGAAACAAGGGGGGGTGCAAGGTACAAGTATTGAGTATAGATTATAGAGTATAAGTGATGAACACAGGGTGCAAGGAAGGGAGGGCAGGAAACAAGGGGGTGCAAGGTACAAGTATTGAGTATGGAGTATGTGTGGTAAACACAGGGTTCAAGGAGGGGCGGGCAGGAATGAAGGGGGATGCAAGGTACAAGTATTGAGTGTAGAGTATAAGTGATGAACACAGGGTGCAAGGAAGGGAGGGCAGGAAACAAAGGGGTGCAAGGTACACGTATTGAATATAGAGTATAAGTGGTGAACACAGGGTGCAAGGAGGTGGGCCAAGTGAAAGGAGGAAGCAAGCAGTTGAGTGTGAAGGGTACTAGGTGGGTGTAAGGGGCAATGGGGAGTAGTGGGTGCAGGGGGAGAGTGCAGGGAGCAAGGGGACCTGGTTTACAAGTGGTTTGTAGACAGGATTCAGTGGTGAAGAGCAACGTGTGCTAGGGGGAGGGGGCATTGTGCAAATGAAAGAGCAACATGGGAGCACGGGGATAAGCGAAGTGTACAGTAGGAGCACAGGGAGCGAGGATGGGAGAGCTGGGTGCAATGGGGCAGAGGGCAGTGCCAGGCATATGAAGAAAAGGGGATAACTTGCAAGAGGGTAGTGTAAGGAAGCGCAGAAGGCGAAAGAAGGGAGAGCATAGGGTGCAACAGGGTCTGAGCAGGATGCAAGTGGAAGCAGAGAATGCAAAGGGGCAGGAAGAGTGGGGGCAATGGTGAGAGTAGGGGTATCAGTTATAGTAGGGGCAGTAGTGAGAGTAGAGGCAGCAGTAAGAGTAGGGGCAGCAATGAGAGTAGAGGTAGCGGCAAGAGTAGGGGCATCAGGGAGAGTAGGGACAGCGATGAGAGTAGAGGCGGCAGTGAGAGTAGGGAAATCAGTGGGAGAAGGGGTATCAGGGAGAGTAGGGGCAGCAGTGAGAGTAGGGGCTGTGATGAGAGTAGAGGTAGCTGCAAGAGTAGGGGCATCAGGGAGAGCAGGGGAAGGGACGAGAGTAGAGGCAGAGGTGAGAGTAGGGGCAGCAGTGAGAGTAGGGGCAGTGATGAGAGTAGAGGCAGAGGTGAGAGTTGGGGCAGCAGTGCGAGTAGGGACAGCGATAAGAGTAGACGTAGCAGTGAGAGTAGGGGCAGCAGTGAGAGTAGGGGCAGCAATGAGAGTAGAGGTAGCGGCGTGAGTAGGGGCATCAGGGAGAATAGGGACAGCAGTGCGAGTAAGGGCAGCGATGAGAGTAGAGGTAGCGGCGTGAGTAGGGGCATCAGCGAGAATAGGGGCAGCAGGGAGAGTAGGGGCAGCAGTGAGAGTAGGGGCAGCGATGAGAGTAGAGGTAGCGGCGTGAGTAGGGGCATCAGGGAGAATAGGGGCAGCAGTGCGAGTAAGGGCAACGATGAGAGTAGGGGCATCAGCGAGAATAGGGGCAGCAGGGAGAGTAGGGGCAGCAGTGAGAGTAGGGGCAGCGATGAGAGTAGAGGTAGCGGCGTGAGTAGGGGCATCAGGGAGAATAGGGGCAGCAGTGCGAGTAAGGGCAACGATGAGAGTTGAGGTAGCGGCGTGAGTAGGGGCAGCAGTGAGAGTAGGGGCAGCAGTGAGAGTAGGGGCAGCAGTGAGAGTAGGGGCAGCAGTGAGAGTAGGGGCAGCAGAGCGAGTAGGGGCAGCGATGAAAGTAGAGGTAGCTGCAAGAGTAGGGGCATCAGGGAGAGTAGGGGCAGCAGTGCGAGTAAGGGCAGCGATGAGAGTAGAGGTAGCTGCAAGAGTAGGGGCATCAGGGAGAATAGGGGCAGCAGTGCGAGTAAGGGCAGCGATGAGAGTAGAGGTAGCGGCGTGAGTAGGGGCATCAGGGAGAATAGGGGCAGCAGGGAGAGTAGGGGCAGCAGTGCGAGTAAGGGCAGCGATGAGAGTAGAGGTAGCGGCGTGAGTAGGGGCATCAGGGAGAATAGGGGCAGCAGTGCGAGTAAGGGCAGCGATGAGAGTAGAGGTAGCGGCGTGAGTAGGGGCATCAGGGAGAGTAGGGGCAGCAGTGAGAGTAGGGGCATCAGGGAGAGTAGGGGCAGCAGAGCGAGTAGGGGCGGCGATGAGAGTAGAGGTAGCTGCAAGAGTAGGGGCATCAGGGAGAGTAGGGGCAGCAGTGCGAGTAAGGGCAGCGATGAGAGTAGAGGTAGCGGCGTGAGTAGGGGCAGCAGGGAGAATAGGGGCAGCAGGGAGAGTAGGGGCAGCAGTGAGAGTAGGGGCAGCGATGAGAGTAGAGGTAGCTGCAAGCGTAGGGGCATCAGGGAGAGTAGTGGAAGCAGGGACAGTAGAGGTGGCAGTGAGAGTAGGGGCATCAGGGAGAGTAGGGGCAGCAGTGCGAGTAGGGGCAGCGATGAGAGTAGAGGTAGCTGCAAGAGTAGGGGCATCAGGGAGAGTAGGGGCAGCAGTGCGAGTAGGGGCAGAGATGAGAGTAGAGGTAGCGGCGTGAGTAGGGGCAGCAGGGAGAGTAGGGGCAGCAGTGCGAGTAGGGGCAGCGATGAGAGTAGAGGGGGCAGTGAGAGTAGGGGCATCAGTGGGAGTAGGGGTATCAGGGAGAGTAGGGGCAGCAGTGAGAGTAGTGGCTGTGGTGAGAGTAGGGGCAGCAGTGCGAGTAGGGGCAGCGATGAGAGTAGGGGCATCAGCGAGAGTAGGGGCAGCAGTGAGAGTAGAGGTAGCGAGAGAGTAGGGGCATCAGGGAGAGTAGGGGCAGCAGTGAGAGTAGAGGTAGCGAGAGAGTAGGGGCATCGGGGAGAGTAGGGGCAGCAGTGTGAGTATGGACAGTGATAAGAGTAGATGTAGCGGTGAGAGTAGGGGCAGCAGTGAGAGGAAAGGTAGCAAGAGAGTAGGGGCATCAGGGAGAGTAGGGGCAGCAGTGAGAGTAGAGGTAGCGAGAGAGTAGGGGCATCAGGGAGAGTAGGGGCAGCAGTGAGAGTAGAGGTAGCGAGAGAGTAGGGGCATCAGGGAGAATAGGGGCAGCAGTGTGAGTAGGGACAGCGATAAGAGTAGACATAGCGGCGAGAGTAGGGGCATCAGCGAGAGTAGGGGCAGCAGTGAGAGTAGAGGTAGCGAGAGAGTAGGGGCATCAGCGAGAGTAGGGGCAGCAGTGAGAGTAGGGGCAGCGATGAGAGTAGAGGTAGCTGCAAGAGTAGGGGCATCAGGGAGAATAGGGGCAGAAGTGCGAGTAAGGGCAGCGATGAGAGTAGAGGTAGCGGCGTGAGTAGGGGCATCAGGGAGAATAGGGGCAGCAGGGAGAGTAGGGGCATCAGGGAGAGTAGGGGCAGCAGTGCGAGTAAGGGCAGCGATGAGAGTAGAGGTAGCGGCGTGAGTAGGGGCAGCAGGGAGAATAGGGGCAGCGATGAGAGTAGAGGTAGCGGCGAGAGTAGGGGCAGCAGTGAGAGTAGGGGCAGCGATGAGAGTAGAGGTAGCTGCAAGCGTAGGGGCATCAGGGAGAGTAGGGGAAGCGGGGAGAGTAGAGGTGGCAGTGAGAGTAGGGGCATCAGGGAGAGTAGGGGCAGCAGTGCGAGTAGGGGCAGCGATGAGAGTAGAGGTAGCTGCAAGAGTAGGGGCATCAGGGAAAGTAGGGGCAGCAGTGCGAGTAGGGGCAGCGATGAGAGTAGAGGTAGCGGCATGAGTAGGGGCAGCAGGGAGAGTAGGGGCAGCAGTGCGAGTAGGGGCAGCGATGAGAGTAGAGGGGGCAGTGAGAGTAGGGGCATCAGTGGGAGTAGGGGTATCAGGGAGAGTAGGGGCAGCAGTGAGAGTAGGGGCTGTGGTGAGAGTAGAGGTAGCTGCAAGAGTAGGGGCAGCAGTGCGAGTAGGGGCAGCGATGAGAGTAGGGGCATCAGCAAGAGTAGGGGCAGCAGTGAGAGTAGAGGTAGCGAGAGAGTAGGGGCATCAGGGAGAGTAGGGGCAGCAGTGAGAGTAGAGGTAGCGAGAGAGTCGGGGCATCGGGGAGAGTAGGGGCAGCAGTGTGAGTATGGACAGTGATAAGAGTAGATGTAGCGGTGAGAGTAGGGGCAGCAGTGAGAGGAAAGGTAGCAAGAGAGTAGGGGCATCAGGGAGAGTAGGGGCAGCAGTGAGAGTAGAGGTAGCGAGAGAGTAGGGGCATCGGGGAGAGTAGGGGCAGCAGTGAGAGTAGAGGTAGCGAGAGAGTAGGGGCATCAGGGAGAATAGGGGCAGCAGTGTGAGTAGGGACAGCGATAAGAGTAGACGTAGCGGCGAGAGTAGGGGCATCAGCGAGAGTAGGGGCAGCAGTGAGAGTAGAGGTAGCGAGAGAGTAGGGGCATCAGCGATAGTAGGGGCATCAGCGATAGTAGGGGCATCAGCGAGAGTAGGGGCAGCAGTGAGAGTAGGGGCAGCAGTGAGAGTAGGGGCAGCGATGAGAGTAGAGGTAGTGGCGAGAGTAGGGGCATCAGTGAGAGTAGGGGAAGGGACGAGAGTAGAGGCAGAGGCGAGAGTAGGGGCAGCAGTGTGAGTAGGGACAGCAGTGAGAGTAGGGGCAGCGATAAGAGTAGACGTAGCGGCAAGAATAGGGGCATCAGCGAGAGTAGGGGCAGCAGTGAGAGTAGAGGTAGCGAGAGAGTAGGGGCATCGGGGAGAGTAGGGGCAGCAGTGTGAGTAGGGACAGCGATAAGAGTAGACGTAGCGGCGAGAGTAGGGGCATCAGCGAGAGTAGGGGCAGCAGTGAGAGTAGAGGTAGCGAGAGAGTAGGGGCATCGGGGAGAGTAGGGGCAGCAGCGAGAGTGGTGCAGGAGTCCGATCTTGATGCAAGGCGGAGTGTATCATTGTTGGTAACACACACAGACCTGGTGTGAAGACTGCCTAGGCTGGGAGACACCAGCCTGCAAGGGGAGTGCAGGGTGCAAGTGGGAAGTCCAAGACAGGGCCGGCTTTAGGGCAGTGCCACATGTGCCACTGCATCGGGTGTCTACTTCGGGTGGGGGGGCCCTGTTCAAAAGTATATTATGAGTTTCAAAAGCACCTGCTGCTGCTTTCTTTGCCTCCAGCTATTTTCAGGCAACAATAAAAATATCAAGATAAGTCCGTGATTAATCTTCTTCCTGGAGAGCGATTGGAGTTTCGTCTAGTGGAAGTTTTGACTCATCTAAGGTAGTACAGAGTGTTAATATGCCTGCTGCAAAGAATGTGTTCCATGCAGATCGTAAAGTGCATATAATGTAAATAGCTCAGTGGGTTACTGCTTTTGTCAGAGAGATCCTTTTGTTACTTGCTTGTTTTTCCCGTCTTTCATTATCCTAATTGTGAGAAGTTGGCCTGATATGTAGTGCTCACTATTCTAGTGATCACTGTGTATCATTCCAAACGACCCTTATTGATGATTGGTTGTAAGTCAACCTTATAGACCAGCTATCCTAGTAGCGTGGATACGAGCAGTCTTAGGCTAAACTCTAGAGGGCGTGTTAAGCCAGCTGTTTACCATCACATATACCCCTTGAACACCAAGTGAAAGGACACCACACAAGTTGTTATGAAAATAAAAGGATATTTATTTATAACAAGACTACCCTGGCTCTTTATGAGTCAGGGAGCTAAGCACACTACAAAACTCTTAGGAAAATACTTCAGTTGCACAATTTACACAAATGCCCGAGGGGCACGGGAAACCATCTACACTAACAGTGAAATGCAAATGGTTAGAGTCTGGAGGTACTGATTCCGGAGTGTTCCGATCAGTGGGACTAAACGAAAAAGGAACTGGACACTTGTAGAGCGAACCTGCGATGGAGCACCGAAATGCTCGAGTTACCTAGCCCGGAGGCTGCGGCTGCGTGAAGTTCGGCAAGATGTCGGGAGTCCTCGTGTAGTCTCAGGAGCCTGAAAGAAGAAGTTGCTGGCAGGCGACCAGTGACGATGTTCAGAGCGATCCAAGCCTGGATCGGTGATGAAGAAAACCTGAAAGCAGAAGGGACTCAGTTCTCAACCGCTAGCCAGCGATCGTGTGGGTACCAGGGGGGTACCGGCTGAAGTCACCTCGACCAGGTGAGTGGGTGACGTCGGACTCGGCTGTTCCTCGGACCAGGAGGCGCGGCGGCGACCAGGATGGAGGGCGAGCTGTCCCACGAAGGTGTCTGCTGTCGATGATGCTGGGCCCAGGAAGGGGCAGCGGATCTTGGCAGTGGCAACCCAAGCGGGGGAGTCAAGATGGCGTCGGGAGTGGACCAGGAGGGTCCGTGGTACTCCTCTGTTGAAGGGGAGCAAGAGCCAGTCTGGAGCAACCAGACCGGTGATGAAAATAATCTTGGAGCGTCGTGAAGAGGGCCACAAGCCGGTCGGCAAGTGGTCGGACAACGCTGGGAACAGCAAGAAGCGGAAGGGCCCCCACGCAGATCTCGTGGATGCTGGGGAGTCAGACTTCGATGCTGGAGCTGCTCAGGGTTAGGGCTTCTCAAACCCTAGGTGCACTCACTCGAGGGTCCCTCGGTGGGCGTGCTAGATAAGCGTCGTGCAGGTTCTGAAGATAGCCGGTCCCGCAGGTCTCGTCACACCTACGACTCTCAGCTGGGCTGATGAGGTAGGTAAAAGGTCAGAGATGGCAGGGAACTCGGGTCTCGTCGAGCTGGGCAGTCTTGATCCGTAGGAGACGTACAGCAAACCGCAAGCGCTTAGGTGGTGCCTGCTGGTGCAGGGTGGCTACTCCTTAGCCACAAGGGAGAGTCTTCAGAAATAGTCAAGAGTTCCTTTCGTGGAAAGTGGTTCGTGATTCGGAGTTATCCGATTATCTGATTATCCAATTTGGGAAGGGGACTCGCTCCTACCTTTATTCTAAGAAAAGGGGCTGGCCCGTGACTAGGTTCTACCTATGGGTGGAGCCAGGAGGGGGGTGGTTACACCCCTATCCTTTGTCCGGCTTCGTGCCAGCTCAGGGGCTGGTGTGCCCCCGAAACTGGTTTGAGCCGGGCTATGCACAGTGAGCACCGGGGTGCCACTTGCAATCACCTTCCTTTCAGCCCTGCCTACCTGGGATACACAAACCCTGTCTGGGATGGTGCTAACACCGCCCTCGACAGGAAACCCTTTGTCCAAGCTCCCCGTGCTGGAAGGTCTCCCAGCAGCAGGAGGTCAGACTTGTGTCTGGTGGCAGCATCCATTTTGTGATGCTGAGGCTTGAGTCAACTTTAACCGGGGTTCAAGGTTACTTCCATGTCGTGTCCCTCTAAAAGGGGGGAATGCTAACCCCGTCGCCAGGACTGGCGAGGGGTTCGTATTCCCATTCGTATGACACCTTACTCGACATGTGTAGGTGATGCGATGCCAAAGTTAGCAAATAACCGCAAGGATTATAATGCATTAAAAGTAGTTGGCCCGCGTCACCATGGAACGGCTATTGGGACTTGGTTCCGCAAGCCGTCGACGGGCTCAGCTCGCGCCGGAGCACCGTCCCACATGATTCCCTGCACTCTGCCTTCAGGATTGATAAGGCCTGCCATAGGAGTGACTGATAGGAATCCATGTGTCCATTTTAGGGTTAGGGGTAGGAATACTACACCTACAGCCACGGGTGATTACACCACGTGGCCCCAGCTGTCGTGCAGCCAGTTGTGTCAGATTTGGACGGCCATTCCAGGGGTGGCATAATACATGCTGCAGCCCCTGGTAGGCCCTGGGTACACCGATGCCCTGGATACCTGTGGTATGCTGAGACAGGGACTGACAAGGCGGCCCAGTTCCAATTAGTGGATGCACCTAATGTACATGTGTGTTAATTTCGAGAGAGAACAGCTAGGCTGTGGGTCTGATTGGCAGGCCCACAGCCGGAGAAAGTCGTAAACCAATGAAGCAAAAGCAAAAAATCTGGGTGATCATAGGATTGCAGACCCTACTCTCCTACATGACCCCCCCCCAAACTTTGGGACAATAAGCTAACCTTGACCAGGTGAGTCTTCTTGCTCTAAGTGGAAATACCTGGAGAGCCCATCTGCATTGCCATGATCAGTGCCAGGTCTATGCTCCACTGTGAAGTCCACCCCCTGTAGGGAAATGGACCACCTAAGTAGTTTGGGGTTTTCACCCTTCATTTGATTTAGCCACAAGAGGGGCTTATGGTCGGTCTGAATCTTGAAGTGAGTGCCAAACAAGTATGGCCTCAACTTCTTCAGGGCCCAAACCACAGCAAAGGCCTCCCTCTCAATAGCTGACCAATTCTTCTCTCTGGGGGTCAGCCTCCTGCTAATAAAAGCTATGGGCTGGTCATGACCATCAAAATTCAGTTGCGATAGAACAGCTCCCACACCCAGCTCCGAAGCGTCTGTTTGGACAATGAATGGTTTGGAGTAGTCTGGACTCTTTAGGATAGGTGCCGTGCACATGGCCTGCTTTAGGTCATCGAATGCCTTCTGACAGCTTGCTGTCCACTGAACTTTTTTTGGCATCTTTTTACTTGTCAGGTCGTTTAGCGGGGTCACAATATAATTTCTGACAAATTTCTGGTAATAACCAGTCAGGCCCAAGAAAGCTCGAACCTGAGTCTGGGTGGTTGGAGGAGCCCAGTCCTGGATGGCCTGTATTTTGCTCTCCAATGGTTGAACCTGGCCTCCGCCTACAAGGTGGCCCAGGTATACAACCTGTGTCTGCCCTATCTGGCACTTGGTGGCCTTGATAGTGAGGCCTGCCTTCTGCAGGGCCTCTAACACTTTCCTCAGGTGGACCAGGTGATCCTCCCAGGTGGAGCTAAAGACAGCGATATCGTCCAGATACGCCGCACAGAAGTCGTCCAACCCAGTGAGAACTCGATTCACCAGCCTTTGGAAGGTGGCAGGTGCATTTTTCAAACCAAAGGGCATTACCACGAACTGATAATGCCCACCCGGGGTAGAAAATGCTGTTTTGGGCTTGGCCTCCTCAGCTAACCTGATTTGCCAATACCCAGCTGTCAGGTCAAACGTACTTAAGTAGTTGGCCGAGGCCAACCGGTCGATAAGTTCGTCTGCTCTTGGTATCGGGTGGGCGTCAGTCTTAGTGACTGCATTGAGACCTCTGTAGTCCACGCAAAACCTCATCTCTTTCTTACCGCCCTGGGTGTGAGGTTTCGGCACGAGCACTACGGGACTAGCCCAGGGGCTGTCCGAGGGTTCAATGACTCCCAGCTCCAACATTTTCTGCACCTCTGTCTTGATGCAGTCTCTGACATGATCAGGTTGCCGATAGATTTTACTCTTTACGGGCAGACTGTCCCCAGTGTCGACCTCATGGGTACACCACTTGGTCTGACTGGGTGTCAGAGAGAACATATGTCGAAAGAATTGAAGAACCTGTTTACAATCCTTTTGTTGATGTCCAGAGAGGCTGCCACAAAAGACAACACCATCTACTGATCCATCGTCAGGGTTCTGAGAGAGCAGGTCTGGGAGAGGGTCACTCTCCTCCTCCTGTCCCTCATCTGTGGCCATGAGCAAGCCCATGCCCTCCCTGTCGACATATGCCTTGAGCCTGTTTACATGGAGCACCCTGTGGGGGCTCCGGGGAGTTCCCAGGTCTACCAGGTAGGTGACCTCTCCCTTTTGCTCAATGATCGTGTGGGGCCCAGACCATTTGTCTTTGAGTGCTGCCGGGGCCACTGGCTCCAGCACCCACACCTTCTGCCCAGGCTGGTACACAGTCAGGACAGCCTTTTGGTCGTGCCAAGCTTTCTGTAATTCTTGGCTCGCCTCCAGGTTTTTAGACGCCTTTTCCATGTACTCCGCCATCCGCGAGCGGAGACCGAGCACATAGTCCACAATGTTTGATGCCGGCTTTCTGAGAGGTCTCTCCCATTCTTCCTTTACCAAACAATGGGGTCCCCTTACAGGATGTCCGAACATAAGCGCAAAAGGGCTGTAGCCAACCGCCTTCGTTGGGACCTCTCTGTAGGCGGACAAGTGGCAGGGTATCAGGACATCCCATCTCCGCCGAAGCTTTTCAGGTAGTCCGTGAATCATCCCTTTTAGGGTCCTGTTGAATCTCTCAACATGCCCATTGCATTGTGGGTGATAGGGTGTGGTGAACTTGTAGTTGACACCACATTCCTTCCACATAGCAGTCAGATATCCCGACATGAAGTTTGCACCTCTGTCTCAGACGACCTCCTTAGGGAAGCCCACTCTGGAGAACACTCCAAGTAGGGCCCGTGCCACCACAGGTGCTGTAGTGGTCCTAAGGGGAATAGCTTCAGGATACCTGGTGGCGTGGTCCACCACCACCAGTATAAACTTGTGCCCTGATGCTGTCTGGGGTTCCATTGGTCCGACAATGTCGATCCCCACTCGTTCAAAGGGTACCCCCACCACTGGTAGTGGTATGAGGGGGGCCTTTGTCGTGCCACCTGACTTACCACTGGCTTGGCAAGTGACACAGGAGCGGCAAAACTCCTTCGTATCTTCGGACATGTGGGGCCAGTGAAAGTGTGGAACAATTCTGTCCCAAGTCTTATTCTGGCCTAAGTGACCTACAAGGGGAATCTCGTGGGCCAAGGTGAGAAGGAAACCTCTCAGAGACAAGGGGATGACCAGCCTCCTGGTCGCACCAGGTTTGGGGTCTCTTGCCTCGGAGTACAGGAGTCCATCGTCCCAGTACACTTTGTGGGTACCTGTGGCGTTCCCTGCAGCCTCAGCAGCGGCCTGCTGTCTGAGGGGTTCAAGTGAGGGGCAGTCTAACTGTGCCTTCCCCAGGTCTTCCCTGGAGGGTCCCCCTGAGCCCAGAAACTCAACCTGACCAGGTTCAAGCTCTTGCGGCTCAGTTTCCCTCAGTTCTTTAAGGTCAGCCTCCTCGGAGACTTGATCCACGACCTGGGGCAAGGGGGAAGGCGAAGCCTTACCCTTACTGCTCCTTTTCTTGGAAGGTGTCTGGTCCGTTCTTCCAGGATCCAGCACCTGTTCAGTGGGGCATCTTTTGGCCTGTGACCTGGTCACAGCAAGGACATGTGCTGGCAAGCCTAACATCTCCATGTGAGTCCTCTGCTCCACTTCTGACCATTGTGACGTTTCCAAATCATTGCCCAACAGACATTCTACGGGGAGGTCTGAACTAACCACAACCTTTTTCGGGCCACTTACCCCCCCCCAGGAGAAATCAACAACTGCCATACTGTGATTGGTAGTGACGTTGCTGGCATTGGTCACTAGGTAACTGGTACCTAGCATGATCTGTCCAGGGTCCACGAAGTTAGGCGTCACCATGGTGACACTGGCACACGTGTCCCTGTAGGCCTGAGACACTTTTCCATTTATCAAAGGTGTCTGTCTGTATTTGCCCAAAGTATTGGGACTGGCATCAGGGGACATATCCATATCCCCTGTACAGACAAGGACGGCCTGAGTGAGCGTGCCGACTAAGTCGTCACTCCCCTCGGTTCCCAAGGTTTAACCCAACTAATGCCTTGGGAGGCGCACTACCACTGCTGACTGTACTAGGGGGCGCAGGTGCCTTAGGGGCGGCAGTGGCAGGAGTTTGCCCTCCTTTCTTGGTGCACTCACTAAACCAGTGAGTCTTACTTTTACAGTATTGGCACCACCTTTTTGACTGGCCTTCTTGAGTCTTCTTCTTCTGTGAAGCCTGACCCCCACCCTCTTTGGTTTGTTGGGGACCTGTCGAAGACTTCTGGTCATTTTGTTCGTTCTTGTTACCCTTTTGGTCTGCTTTCTTCTGACCACCCTGGTTCTGATTCTGGTTCTGCTTGACCCTTGTTCTGACCCATCTGTCTGCCTTCTTTCCCAATTCTTGGGGAGAGGTCAGATCCGAGTCGACAAGGTGCTGATGCAACAATTGGTTCTGACAGTTGTTTAAAATCTGTTCTCGCATGATAAGATTGTACAATCCTGTGTAATCAGTAACCTTGCTGCCCAGCAACCAGCCTTCCAAAGCCTTAGTGGCACAATCGACAAAGTCAGCCCAATCCTGAGACTGAATTTTCTGGGTGTCCCGGAACAGCACCCGGTACTGTTCCGTGGTTAAGCCGAACCCATCAATCAGTGTGTTCTTCAGGACTTGGTAGTTGTTAGCATCCTCAGCTCTTGTAGTGAGGAGCTTGTCCCTTCCTTTACCTTCAAAGGAAAGCCACAGTATAGCTGCCCACTGACTTGGGGGGACGCACTGGACAGTGCAGGCCCTCTCCAAGGCGGTTATCCACTTGTGGATGTCGTCCCCTTGTTTAAAGGGGGGCACTATTTTACTCAGGTGTCTAGTGTCTATACCCCTGTCTTTCTCTCTATTGAGAATGCTGCCACCAGTGGGATCTAACCCACTTAATTTCTGCTCTCGGGCCAAGGCAAGTCTTTCTTTGGTGAGGGCAAGTTCTTCCCGCTCGATCCTCAGATTGACCTCCCGCATCTTCGCTTCATGCTCCCTCCTCTGAGGGGAAGTCATTCCTCTCTGAGAAGATGCCTGAGAGACATGTGTATGAACCGATCTGCCAGAGCCTCTGGAGAGAGACCTAGCTCGTCCGTTCCCAAGGTTAAGCCTGCTTGAGCGTGGGCCCGGGGCTCCCCCAGTTCCATTCTCATGCCTGCTTAAGTTGGTCCTTGTACGCCTGCCGACTACCACTGGACCTTTGTCTGCCTCGTCTCCCGATAACTCGTCCTCGTCCTCCTCTTCTGTGTGGAGGTCGAGGTCTGGGTCACCGAGGGTTCCCTCTAAGGGAGGCATGTTCCCATCTGCACTGGGGGGACCTGGGTTAGAGGACCTCCTAGCATCGTACGCCTCTAAGAGACCTATCAGTATTGCGATGGTAGGGTTAGAACCCTGGTTTAGCTTCCTGGAGGCACACAGTTGTCTCATCTCCTTGAAGCTAAGAGTTGCATATCGTGACACGACCTGTGGAGGGTCACTGACCACTAAGGGAGTCCCTGCAGACTCTCCGTGGACCGACATGCTTTTCTAGTGAGGTGTAAGTGTTGCACCTACCTACACTATGGGTTTACCTACTGATCCCTTGCTAAGAGTTGTAGTCAGGGTGTGCTAAGCCCTGTTACACTACAACAGCCGGATCAGTAGAACTCGGAGTATTCTAAGTTAAGTTATATGTACCTGGGTACTTATGTGATCTTTCACTGCGATATTCTTAGGATACGTGTGTGGTAAAACAACAGCAAGCTCAAATCCCAACCGCTGCTCACCAATGTGAGAAGTTGGCCTGATATGTAGTGCTCACTATTCTAGTGATCACTGTGTATCATTCCAAACGACCCTTATTGATGATTGGTTGTAAGTCAACCTTATAGACCAGCTATCCTAGTAGCGTGGATACGAGCAGTCTTAGGCTAAACTCTAGAGGGCGTGTTAAGCCAGCTGTTTACCATCACATATACCCCTTGAACACCAAGTGAAAGGACACCACACAAGTTGTTATGAAAATAAAAGGATATTTATTTATAACAAGACTACCCTGGCTCTTTATGAGTCAGGGAGCTAAGCACACTACAAAAGTAGGAAAATACTTCAGTTGCACAATTTACACAAATGCCCGAGGGGCACGGGAAACCATCTACACTAACAGTGAAATGCAAATGGTTAGAGTCTGGAGGTACTGATTCCGGAGTGTTCCGATCAGTGGGACTAAACGAAAAAGGAACTGGACACTTGTAGAGCGAACCTGCGATGGAGCACCGAAATGCTCGAGTTACCTAGCCCGGAGGCTGCGGCTGCGTGAAGTTCGGCAAGATGTCGGGAGTCCTCGTGTAGTCTCAGGAGCCTGAAAGAAGAAGTTGCTGGCAGGCGACCAGTGACGATGTTCAGAGCGATCCAAGCCTGGATCGGTGATGAAGAAAACCTGAAAGCAGAAGGGACTCAGTTCTCAACCGCTAGCCAGCGATCGTGTGGGTACCAGGGGGGTACCGGCTGAAGTCACCTCGACCAGGTGAGTGGGTGACGTCGGACTCGGCTGTTCCTCGGACCAGGAGGCGCGGCGGCGACCAGGATGGAGGGCGAGCTGTCCCACGAAGGTGTCTGCTGTCGATGATGCTGGGCCCAGGAAGGGGCAGCGGATCTTGGCAGTGGCAACCCAAGCGGGGGAGTCAAGATGGCGTCGGGAGTGGACCAGGAGGGTCCGTGGTACTCCTCTGTTGAAGGGGAGCAAGAGCCAGTCTGGAGCAACCAGACCGGTGATGAAAATAATCTTGGGGCGTCGTGAAGAGGGCCACAAGCCGGTCGGCAAGTGGTCGGACAACGCTGGGAACAGCAAGAAGCGGAAGGGCCCCCACGCAGATCTCGTGGATGCTGGGGAGTCAGACTTCGATGCTGGAGCTGCTCAGGGTTAGGGCTTCTCAAACCCTAGGTGCACTCACTCGAGGGTCCCTCGGTGGGCGTGCTAGATAAGCGTCGTGCAGGTTCTGAAGATAGCCGGTCCCGCAGGTCTCGTCACACCTACGACTCTCAGCTGGGCTGATGAGGTAGGTAAAAGCTATCAAAAAAAGGGGGGGGGGGGGACCTGAGAGCCAGTTAATGGTCCAGTGTCCGTGCTCCCACGATTACATGTAACAAAACTGAAAGGACACTGTTCCAACAATAGGGTGCAGATAGACACCCATATGCTTAAAGATAAAAATGGAGAAGATTCTAGGTTAACTGGACCCACCAAATGAGGGGAAGAACGTGTCTTGCCTCTTGTTGCCCTCACACACCCCAAGGGGTGTCATGCTTCATCATCGGGCAGTTGCTCCTCATTGGGCCGGCGCTGCAATCCCCAACGGGCCCCCCGAAGGGTCACTTTGGCGGAGTCCTCTCTGTCCCCGTCCTGGGCGCGTGCACCTGTAAGGTGTAACCTTCCGCCCCTTTCAGCCGAACTCGCAGCCCACCTCCGGAGGCAGCAATACCTGATGCAAAGCAGGTGCTCAGCCGGGCTCAGATATTAAGATGAGCCGAGAGGCCGACTCCACAGAGCCCGGACACAGACCCGAGCAGGCAGAGCCAGGTTGTGATCAGGAGCAGTACAATGACCCGCCCTGACATGTATAATGGGTTGTGATCAGGAGCAGTACAATGACCCGCCCTGACATGTATAATGGGTTGTGATCAGGAGCAGTACAATGACCCGCCCTGACATGTATAATGGGTATTTATCTTTTAACATTCCTTCACGTGCACTTTACTACACTCTTCAATCCTGGTCCTGAAGAAGCGCCAACGACCGTTTATGGCAACAGAGGCGTGAAACATGTTGACCATTTCTATGATACCGCGGCACAAATGTGCCCCTTGGGATGATACTCAATTTATGAGCTTTTATTCTGACAAGGGTGCTGCTATACACTATAATTTTGACAGGCCACCCTTGGTCAATTTTAAACCACGATGCACGCACTTTGTTACCCGTATTTTGGACCCACACCCCACATACCCACATGCACCATCCGGCATGTCTCAAAAGATCTCCGCCAAAGTGACCCTTCGGGGGACCCGTTGGGGATTGCAGCGCCGGCCCAACGAGGAGCAACTGCCCGATGATGAAGCATGACACCCCTTGGGGTGTGTGAGGGCAACAAGAGGCAAGACACGTTCTTCCCCTCATTTGGTGGGTCCAGTTAACCTAGAATCTTCTCCATTTTTATCTTTAAGCATATGGGTGTCTATCTGCACCCTATTGTTGGAACAGTGTCCTTTCAGTTTTGTTACGAGGTAGGTAAAAGGTCAGAGATGGCAGGGAACTCGGGTCTCGTCGAGCTGGGCAGTCTTGATCCGTAGGAGACGTACAGCAAACCGCAAGCGCTTAGGTGGTGCCTGCTGGTGCAGGGTGGCTACTCCTTAGCCACAAGGGAGAGTCTTCAGAAATAGTCAAGAGTTCCTTTCGTGGAAAGTGGTTCGTGATTCGGAGTTATCCGATTATCTGATTATCCAATTTGGGAAGGGGACTCGCTCCTACCTTTATTCTAAGAAAAGGGGCTGGCCCGTGACTAGGTTCTACCTATGGGTGGAGCCAGGAGGGGGGTGGTTACACCCCTATCCTTTGTCCGGCTTCGCGCCAGCTCAGGGGCTGGTGTGCCCCCGAAACTGGTTTGAGCCGGGCTATGCACAGTGAGCACCGGGGTGCCACTTGCAATCACCTTCCTTTCAGCCCTGCCTACCTGGGATACACAAACCCTGTCTGGGATGGTGCTAACACCGCCCTCGACAGGAAACCCTTTGTCCAAGCTCCCCGTGCTGGAAGGTCTCCCAGCAGCAGGAGGTCAGACTTGTGTCTGGTGGCAGCATCCATTTTGTGATGCTGAGGCTTGAGTCAACTTTAACCAGGGTTCAAGGTTACTTCCATGTCGTGTCCCTCTAAAAGGGGGGAATGCTAACCCCGTCGCCAGGACTGGCGAGGGGTTCGTATTCCCATTCGTATGACACCTTACTCGACATGTGTAGGTGATGCGATGCCAAAGTTAGCAAATAACCGCAAGGATTATAATGCATTAAAAGTAGTTGGCCCGCGTCACCATGGAACGGCTATTGGGACTTGGTTCCGCAAGCCGTCGACGGGCTCAGCTCGCGCCGGAGCACCGTCCCACATGATTCCCTGCACTCTGCCTTCAGGATTGATAAGGCCTGCCATAGGAGTGACTGATAGGAATCCATGTGTCCATTTTAGGGTTAGGGGTAGGAATACTACACCTACAGCCACGGGGGATTACACCACGTGGCCCCAGCTGTCGTGCAGCCAGTTGTGTCAGATTTGGACGGCCATTCCAGGGGTGGCATAATACATGCTGCAGCCCTGGTAGGCCCTGGGTACACCGATGCCCTGGATACCTGTGGTATGCTGAGACAGGGACTGACAAGGCGGCCCAGTTCCAATTAGTGGATGCACCTAATGTACATGTGTGTTAATTTCGAGAGAGAACAGCTAGGCTGTGGGTCTGATTGGCAGGCCCACAGCCGGAGAAAGTCGTAAACCAATGAAGCAAAAGCAAAAAATCTGGGTGATCATAGGATTGCAGACCCTACTCTCCTACACTAATGTTCCTAAAAAGGGTTCATATGGGTTGAAATCAATTCCTATTATGAAACAGAACCTCCAACCATGGTGTTATGTTTTAAATTCAGAGTTTGTGCTTCTCCAGGCCAAGCACTCTTAAACTATACTGCCTACCAGTATGACTGACACGTGACTCCTACACCTTGTAGTCTTCTGTCTTATGTAGCATTTCCTAGACACCGATTTACACATGCATGATTGATTGTCTCTGTGTAATGTGTGTGTGATGTAAAGTACTTTTACACCCTCAGTTTCCAGTCCAGGGAGGACCTGGCCTGGCAGTTCGGGCTGGACTGTTCCCATGAGGCACAGGGTCAAGACTGATTTGCATATGGCTGGGTTCAAACTGGAACGGATGGTGAGCAAAAAAACTATGGATTTAGGCCCAGATCTCTGTACTGGGGTGAATGTATGACATTGTTCTGCATTCTGTCCATCAATTGTTCATTTTGCATTTGTCACCCCGAGTGGGACGGGTATGCCCAGACGTGGGTCCCTTGGTCTCCCTGCCACTGGAGTCAAGGTATCCTGGCTGAAGAGGGTTGAAAGCCCGAAACCAGTCCTAGGATGCTTGTTTCCAGTCCAGGGAGGACCTGGCCTGGCAGTTCGGGCTGGACTATTCGCATTGGGCACAGGATCAAGACTGATTTGCATGTGGCTGGGTCCAAACTGGAATGACATGGTGAGCAAAAAATGTATTTGATACCCTCACAGGCATGAGTGACGCTGAAAACGGATTAAATACATCTGAGAGAGAGTGCTTATGGAGACACTGTTAAAGGGACACTGTTAAAGGGTGGCAGTAAGGCAATCTGCGGCGGAGGTGGTCATTGGGATGGGGTGGACGCCAACAAACATTGTCGCACTCGGCACCACCAGCGCTAAAGCTGGCCCTGGTCCAAGATGCAACTGGGAGAGCAGGGGGTGCAAGGGGAGAGGGCAGGAGGGCGCACAGAGGAGAGCACATGGTACAAGGAGGCACACATGAGTGAAGAGAAACGGTGTAGGTGCAAAGCACAGGATGTGAGGGGAGATGGGTGCAAAGGGGGAGCACCCGTGAGAGAGCAGGATGCAAGGGCGCACAGGGTGTAAAGAGGGGGAGGTAAGGGTGCAAAGGAGGACCACTGGACAGAGCAGGATGCAAAAGCGCACAGTGTGCAAAGATGGGGAGGCATGTATTAGGCTTTGCCTTTGAGGCTGCAGAAGGCAGGAGATGCAGTGAATAGATGGGCCTGTCTGTGGTTATTTGATTCAATTTATCATTATATGCAATGTATTCATAGTGTAAAAGCAAAGACAGCTGGAGACTCTGTAGTGTGTACTGTGCTGTACATATGAACAATGTACAATGCACTGGTATTGTGAGCAGCTCTGGGGCAGATGCAAACATTCAGTTTGCAGGACGCACCAGAAGCAACAGACTAGGCAGTCGGTTGTGCTTAGATGCGACCAGTATTTATTTAGCTTTGTGTACATAACAGCACCATAAAACACAAAGGCAGGATTGGAGATTAGGTGGTGTTTACTGTGGCAGGCAATCAGGCTGGGCTGACCTTACCGGGCATTGGGTGTTTCCCTGGGAGGCTGGAAGGGTCGGGCCCTTTTGATCCTGGGATCCATTTTCTTATACTGGGGGCTGATTTATCACCAAACCAGGAAGGGGCAGCGGGTAGCAACTGTTGTTTTTCAAATTGTTATGGGTTTAAACGCACTCACTAGAGTTCCTTTTACATCCAGCAGTTTTTAGGCAACAATAAAAATGTCAACATCATGCTGGTGAATAATGTACCTGCTGGAGAGTGATCGGGGTTTTGTGTAGCGGCAGGTTTGACTCCTCTAAGGTAGCACAGAGGGTTCATATGCCTTCTGCAAAGAGCACGTACCATGCAGCTCACAGATCTGTATTATGTGTGGATAGGTCAGTGGGGTACTGCTTTCGACATAGAGATACTTTTGTTACTTGCAGTCATTAGTTACAATCGTAATCTAGCACAGTGAGCTGAACTGCCATCACAGAGCTGCATGAAAACTGCATGATACAGGTTAGAAAGCTCATGTTTTTTTCCCAGTTTTTCATAATCCTAATGTTGCTAAAAAGGGTTTGTCTGGGTAGAAATAAATTATTATTACTAAAGCCAACCCTAAACACTGTTGTACATTTTGAATCCTGAGTTTGTACTTCTCCAGAACAATCACTTTAAAAAATATGCCCACCAGTATAGATGAAATTTGAATTCTACACTTTTTTTCCTATCTAAAATTTTATTTTCAGTAAATTTCACATGTATCATTCATTGTCTCTGGATGTGTGTGTGATGTAAAGTGCACTGAAAACCTACACTGGTGTGAGAGGTGCCATTACACAAATGAAATGCACGTGAGTGAGGGGGTATGGAGAGATGAGGGGCGCTGTTGGACAGTGATAGTGAGGGAGTCTGTGGAGGAGGAGGTCCGGGAGGGGGTGCCCAAAAATACTGTCAGACAGGGCACCACCCGTGCTAAAGCCGTCCTGTACTGCCACTTATTGGGTTGGAGGGTGCTGACATCCCTCAAAATGGTATTTCATCGTGTTCTCAGCTTCTTGGTTGTGCTTAACAGTGAGTGTGTGCACCTGTGTTATATTTAAGTTCATGTTTCACGCTTGGCATCTCATTTTTGGTGTTCTCCATAAGAATGCCTCTGGTTATGACTGGGTATCCTGGTGCACTGTAAGGCCATCATTTACCATCCTTTCAAAGCTAATACAATCGAATATATAATGAAAAATGTGTTGTACAGTGTGCCTTTTTTGCCATTTCCCCCAAGTTTTCTTTGGGGGACACCTCTCAACTTTCACCCCTCCAAGTCCCCCTTGTAGTTGTCAGGGTCTCTCGCTCGTTATGCACCGTACCGGGGCTAGTCTAACAAAATTTGCCAGTGCTGCATTGGGTTCCCAGTCCGGTCTTGCAAGCAATAACATAGGCAGACTAGGCATGCTCTGTGGGGCATGGGCATGTGGGCAGTGGCGCCAGAGCTAAAGCTGCAGGAGAAGCTGTTGCACCCCATACATCCTGAAAGTTTAGATGTAGAATGAACAAAAAAGGGGCCCATCAAATAGTTTTTTACTCTGGTTGCATTTCTTATGTTTTCAAAAACCACAATATATCCCCTCTGCCTTTAGTGGGGTGACATTTGGCCAGAACTCCCCTCTAAAATTTGTCCCAGCACCACTTCCTATGAGCTAAAGCTTCAATTCATATCTGTCCCGTAGGTTGACCTAGGCCATGCTGTTTTTAGGTCTCGGCTAGACAGCGCATGTGCTGTCTCACAGAGGCATGTTTTACATACTTTGTGGGCTTCATCCCCCCCATAGGCTTCCCATTTGCTGACTCCATTGTCGCTCTTCTATTCTTTCTCCCTATATGTCCATGGCACGTATGGGTCATGCCTCTTCCTGCGATAAGCCCTCCCTGAGAGCATGGACAAATTACTGCTAACCATCCACTGCTCCCATTTTAGGAACTGTCTAACCAACAACATTTTTCTTTGTTGAAGAGCAGTCCACACAAGTGCTCATGTTTTCAATCGCTCCGAGCAGCAGTTCTGTAAACAGGCCTGTAAATCTTTCTCTTATCTCATCACATCTGCTGTGCAATCAAAGACCAAACTCAAATATCAGACATTGTTTTCTGAGGGCGACTCTTTTCTTTTCTTTCCCTGACTTCAAAGTGAGATGATCCACCAGGTGAATGTTTTTTCTGTTCACACATTGCCTGAGACATCTTTTGTCCTTGTACAGTCTTTCCCAATTTCCTTTCCTTACACTTTACTTTTTATCGCTTTTATATACTGGTGTGTGGCTGCATGTTTCCTGTTTGTTTTGTCTGGAATGCCATTGCTTATGAATTTGTTTTCTTTTTGCAGATCCCAGTCATACAGAGCTTTCTGTAATTTCTGTTAATCCCTCGGATTTGTTCATAATTCTACATATTTTGTTGCTTTTATGGAAATTATTATTTAATACGGTTTTACTCTTTTTTCGTTGCTGCATATGGCCTCGCTGAACATGGAAATATCCGTGTGTTTGCTGTTGGTAATATTTAGTGATGCCTTGTTTTTTCCGAAATGACAACCATGATAAAAAAGTTGGCGTGGCTGACATTGTTTGTTTGTGTTTTAATTTAGATACAGACAGAAATGAACCTTCTTGGAAGGTTCTGGGGCTAATTGGAGTAAGCAGCATCCTGCTAATTCATTGTACAACCTGGAGGTTTTGGCAGCCATGTACTAAAAAAAGAAATGCCTGTAACCTGAAAAATACTGCACTTATTTCTAACTTTTTACTGCAGTTGCCTAATTGTTTTTTGTGTGTATTACTTTCAAATCAGTTAGTGTTAATTCTTTGTGGAGGAGTTTGGACAAAATATATTAAATATGGGAACCAGAGAATTTTCTAACATGATAATATTTATGTTTTCTGTTTGTTCATTAAATAGCTATATGTTCTTCGCGACTGGACACAATTATATATTTTCAATATGCTGATGCTCCTCTTAATTCAATTACATTTCAGGAAATCTTATGGTATCAGCTGTTTCAGACTGGATATTTCCTACGTAGTCAACATTTCCCCTTATTTTTAAGATTCCTAAAGTGTTTAGTTATGGTAATAAGGGGGTTCACATTCCTTTTTTTGTTAAAATTTGGTTGCTGAGTGTGTAAAATAATACTGCAGTTTGCATGAGTTAATTGGCATCATTGCGCACAGTGGCCCCAACTGTTGACCCGGAAGGGAAGTGAGTGAGCCCGTGAAGCTGACAGTGGCTATCAGTAGCTTCTACCCCGGCTCGGACGGGTGGTGCGGTGTGCTGCTGGTGTCCGCCCGGCCTTTGCGAACTCAACAGGAGAGAGGAAAATTTTGATAACGGAAAGCAGAGTGCTCGCTTTCTGGCCCATCCCTGTACACTTCACGGAGTAGTGGGGTGCCGGCTTTCCGATCGATCCCTGCACGCTTCACGGAGGAGAGGGGGGCCGGCTTTGCGATCGATCCATGCATGCTTCACGGAGGAGAGGGGGGCCGGCCCTCCGATCGATCCCTGCATGCTTCACAGAGGAGAGGGGGGCCGGCTCTCCGATCGATCCCTGCCACGCTTCACGGACGAGAGGGGGGCCGGCTTTCTGATCGATCCCTGCACGCTTCAGGGAGGAGAGGGGGCCGGCTTTCCGATCGATCCCTGCACGCTTCACAGAGGAGAGGGGGCCAGCTTTCCGATCGATCCCTGCGCGCTTCACGGACGAGAGGGGGGCCGGCTTTCTGATCGATCCCTGCACGCTTCACAGAGGAGAGGGGGGCCGGCTTTCCGATCGATCCCTGCACGCTTCACGGAGTAGAGGGGGGCCGGCTTTGCGATCGATCCATGCATGCTTCACGGAGGAGAGGGGGGCCGGCTCTCCGATCGATCCCTGCACGCTTCACAGAGGAGAGGGGGCCGGCTTTCTGATCGATCCCTGCACTCTTGAGGGAGGAGAGGGGGCTGGCTTTCCGATCGATCCCTGCACGCTTCACAGAGGAGAGGGGGGACAGCTTTCCGATCGATCCCTGCACGCTTCACGGACAAGAGGGGGGCCGGCTTTCTGATCGATCCCTGCACGCTTCACAGAGGAGAGGGGGGCCGGCTTTCCGATCGATCCCTGCACGCTTCACGGAGGAGAGGGGGGCCGGCTTTGCGATCGATCCATGCATGCTTCACGGAAGAGAGGGGGGCCGGCTTTCCGATCGATCCCTGCACGCTTCACGGAGGAGAGGGGGGCCGGCTCTCCGATCGATCCCTGCACGCTTCACAGAGGAGAGGGGGGGCCGGCTTTCTGATCGATCACTGCACTCTTGAGGGAGGAGAGGGGGCTGGCTTTCCGATCGATCCCTGCACGCTTCACAGAGGAGAGGGGGGCCAGCTTTCCGATCGATCCCTGCACGCTTCACGGACAAGAGGGGGCCGGCTTTCTGATCGATCCCTGCAAGCTTCACAGAGGAGAGGGGGCCAGCTTTCCGATCGATCCCTGCACGCTTCACGGACGAGAGGGGGCCGGCTTTCTGATCGATCCCTGCACGCTTCAGGGAGGAGAGGGGGGCCAGCTTTCCGATCGATCCCTGCACGCTTTACAGAGGAGAGGGGGGCAGGCTTTCCGATCGATCGCTGCACGCTTCAGGGGAGAGAAGGGGCCGGCTTTGTCGCAATGAGCCATGATGTGCTGCAATCGAGCTTGGAGATAAGAGTCAGAGAGCGGTGAGCAGTGAGTGAGCCCCGTACCAGTACCTGAAAGAAAGCTCCAGCACCAGCGCTGGCTCAGATTCAGACTCTGCACCCCCCACCTGAAATTAATTTGGAACCGAGAGTGCAGCTGTCGACAGTCGGCGGCTGCTGAGTGGC